>NC_061118.1:12314309-12605344 GCF_002878395.1 Capsicum annuum | reverse complement strand
GTTATGGTTATTTGGGTGTGTTCTATATTGTATGGTCTTACTTGTTCCAACCATTCTATTCCTAATATTATATCTGCCTTTTGTGTTTCTTCTTTCACCTCAAATTCGATTTTTATCCTCCTGACTCCTATTATAATTTCCTTTTCGATCGTATTTTTAATAATTATTAAGTTTCTTGGTAAATCTGAACATATATTATTATTAGTTTTGATTTCTTCATTATTTAATATTAAATAATAATAACACAGGACAGTAAGAAAATTATGTAATAAGACATTTAGTAAAAACTGAAGAAATCAAAACTAATAATAATATATGTTCAGATTTACCAAGAAACTTAATAATTATTAAAAATACGACCGAAAAAAGAAATTATAATAGGAGTCAAGGGGGTAAAACTCGAATTTGAGGTGAAAGAAGAAACACAAAAGGCAGTTATAATATTAGGAATAAAATGGTTGGAACAAGTAGGACCATACAATATAGAACACACCCAAATAACCATAACATATAATAAGAAAAAATTATTAATAAAAAGATCTTTAATATGAAAATATTTGTACTTATGAAAATAATAAAATAAGGATATTATAATAGATATTATACACCTATGATAGATACAGGAGCAGAAGCCAATCTATGTAGATATAACTGTTTACCAGAAAGTAAATGGGATAAGTTAAAAACACCAATAGTAGTTAAAGGATTTAATAACGAATGAAGACTAATTACATATAAAGCTAGAAATGTAAAAAATACAAATATGGGATAAACTACTAACAATAGAAGAAATTTATAATTATGAGCTAATATCAAAAGATATGCTTTTAGGAATGTCATTCTTTGATAAACTATACACGCTTATAATAACTAAAACACACTGGTGGTTTACAACACCATGTAAATAAAAGGTTGGAGCAAAAAGAGTTACTAATAAAATAAGAAAGAAAATAGATAGGATAAAAGAAATTAAAAAATTACGCAAAAATTTAAATATATAAAAACCACTGAAGATACGATAGAACTAATAATATTTTCAATAAATAAGGACGAAATGACCATATTTTCAATAAATAAGGTAGAAATAATTAAAAATAAATTAAAACAACTATATAGTGAAGATACATTAAAAGGATGGGAAAAACATAAAACTGCTGTAAAAATTGAACTAGTAAATAAAGATAGTATAATAATTCAAAAACCATTAACATATAATTTTAATGATTTAAAGGAATTTAAAATACACATCGATGAACTATTAGTAAAACAATATATACAGATCAGTAATAGTAAACACACTATCCCAGCATTTATAGTAACTAAACATAGTGAACAGAAAAGAGGGAAAAGCAGGATGGTTGTTGACTATAGAAACCTAAATGCAAAACCTTTAACATATAATTACCCAATACCAAACAAGATATTAAAAATAATACAAATTATAACACCTCAAAATCGGGTCCCGAGATGTCACACGGTGTTTAGGGTCACAAGTGACCCCAAGCTAACCCTTCTACTGGCATAACTCATAAGCAACTGAACAAAAAATATAAATCTATACAAATCTGTGAAAAATAACTTTTTTCTGAATCTGATCGATACAAAGTTGAATTTACAAGATTGCAATTCTGCCTTTACAACCAAAACTGAAACGGAATACATCAACTTCTACTGACTGTCTATGAAGCCTCTACTAGTATTGACTATAGGTAGCCAGGTCATGACTCACGACTATCCCAACTCAATACGACCGAATAAAGAAAATACAACACTATTAGTTCTGCATAACTGACCGAAGCCCTTGAATCAAAAGGACTCATCACCTACTGACTGGATACCACGAACTGACTCGATCTAAAGGTGTATACTATACCTTGTACCTACATTCCAAGAAAATGTAGCTCACATACGAATAAATGGGTCAGTACAATGGAAATGTACCAAGCATATGGGCGTGCAATGCATATATAAAATAATATCTTAATATCATCATAGTTTATAAAATTATGCATGCTGATATAAATAACTCACTTAGCTCGAATTAAATCATCAAAATCATGGATGAATAATACATGTAAAATAAATCACGTGAGTCATTACAATAAGTTCCAAATTCACTTTCTGCTCGGTTTCAACTTGTAAAGTAATCAAGTCTTAAAACAACTCTCTTTAGAACATAACATTTCAATCTTTCGGAAACAAGGAACTTTCTCACAAATCATAGTTTTCAAACCATAAACACTTATCTTAGATAGAGCAGAGACACATACACACCATGGGAGTTTCTTATAACCGACATAAACCATGTGAGCTTATCATGGATTTCAACGTTTTATCCTCCTAAGGAACAAACCCTACGTTGGGAAGGAGCGTCATACTCTTGCCAGGGAGTATAACCTCAACTCAGTGATCACAAACTAGGCCTTAGGCCAACAAATCTCAATCCTATGGTGGCACGTAGTTCTGGAAAAGTAGGGTACGCTCACCCACACCTTCCACTCGATGCTAAATACTACTCCCATACTCAAGCTCAGTCTCATTTAGGAAATCCACCTCAAAATAATCTCAAGGGCCTATAATGAAGGCCAAATCATATTTCTCATAATTGAATCATAATAAATTATGGATTCCTATTTTCAACTCAAAAATCATGATATAAATTTCACTTCAAATCTCGGTAAATAATTTGATAAAGAAAAACTCCAAATCGTAATATCATAAAAATCCAATTTCAACCTTGACATAAATATAACGATTTCATCTTCCAAAATATCATCTCAAATTCCATACTTGTTCAATATCAAAAAAAAAATCTTTGCTTTTGGGAAATACTTATAAAATCATGTCCACGACTCGAGATCAAAATCTCCTTATAATTTTATCACATATATTTAAAACCTAAAATATAAAGATTTAATACATCAAAATCATAGCTAAATTTCATACTCAACAATCATCTCGAAAATCTTCACTTATCTCAATTAAAATATTAGGAATAAATTCATAACATAAATATCATAATTTCAACAACTCAAAATTCATATCACAAATTCAGTAAATTCATTCTCAATACTCATTTCAAATAAATTTAACAACATCAATTCTTAATAGGAAAATATAAATCAAAATATGTATATCTCAACTCAAATCATATCAAGATAAAATATAATGCCTTCAAATACTCAATTCATGGATAATTACATAAACTCAAAATAAGATAGATTGGTATACACTTCAACATAAAAAGTTACGTAATCTTTATAAAAATCAAGTTTTGGACACAAGATCGGAAAGATTATTCTTGTTCAAATCCCACATACCTCAAATTTGTGACTTTGGATGAACTTGCGATTCCGAAACTCTACTCGTAAAATAATAGGTGCTTCTTGAAGATCTCAACTTGGGAATTATGATTCCTAAATTATTATTGAATTCCTGCGGTTGAATCTTTAGAGATCTTGAATTCTTGGTTGAAGCTTATGTGTTTGGTTCTTGAGAATTTTCAGATAAATGACCAAATTTTGGTTCAACGTAAGCTGAATATCGTTTTAAAGCATGATTTGGGGATGGTAAATGACCAAAATGTCCCTAAGGAAACAAATAAAGTTACATTTGTCCCTCAGTCACTGGTTTGATATGCTAAAGTAAATTGATCATAATTTTTTACTCCGATAATAAAATTGGATGAAACTAATTTCATTGGAAAAAAGACTCAAAGAGCTTTCATTTGATATATAGTAGCTCACCCAGTTCGTTAAATATAGGAAGTTATGGTTGTTGGAAGTTGACCCTGAAATGCTGAAAACTGGGCAAAAGTAGCATTTTTGCTACTGGTTTGAAATCCAAACGCGGCCTTATGCGTTCTGAAAAATTCCGAAACTCATCCAATATGTACTATGAGATTTATCGATCGTAACACAACTTGAAAATTGAAAAACGGATGTCGGTAAGGTCATGAATTAATTCCCCGAAGTTTGAAGGTTCAAAATAAACTAAGTGTTGAACACTTAGCTAAAGTTCTAAGTGTTAGGCTCCATGTGACTGGTTTTGAAAGCTCTAACCACGAGGGAACTTTGCGGGGTCTTACAATATCTCCCCCTTGGGAACATTCATCCTTGAATGACGCTAGACAGGCTAAGGATACCGAGAAACTAAGGATGCAAAGTTGAAATAACTTGCTTAACCGGACCTATATCCTTCTCAACTTTGTTACACTTTGATGAATATATTTACTCATGATAAGAATAGCTATATAGCTGAATCTTTGATTAGAGAGGAGATGAATGAGGGAAGGCTATTATCTTCGATTGAGTCTGAGCTGACTGCCTTTACTTATCATAAAAAGCTGACTCATGCTGAGAGTTCAGAATTCGCTTAATGTGCACAAGGTGCGATTATACTTATAGACAATGAAGTAATAGTTTATGCAGGCTTAAATCATGAGAAAAATTGAGGCTAATATTACGCACTGAGTATCACATTGCCTGAGATGGAATATTTGGAAAATAAAGATCGTTCAGTGAATACTTATGAACTGAATCATGACTAGATGTCCGAATTCTGAAACTGATACCTGATACATATACTGAGCTGAATTCACAATTTTCATGGGTGTCAACAACTATTTTCTAGAATGACCGTACTTATGAAACTTTAGGTAGTAAGACTAGACTAGTTCGGAAAATGAAAACCTAAAGGAATCTATTTGTTTGATTGTTAAATTGGATTACTGGATGCTGAAACTGAATCATACACTGGGATATAATTTCTGAACTTTAGGCCTCACAACACCTTACTTTAAAACTACACACTTCTAAAATAATCTCTCAACTATTCCCTTCCCTTAAACACCATAATCATTGGTTCATCTTCTAATTCTCACATGGTCGTTGATATTTCCATCTACTCATGTCTAGTCGGAACAAAATCTTATCACCATGTTCAATCCTAATCTCGAAGTCACAAGATACACCACATAACACTATATTACTAGTTTGAATCATGAATTCAACACACCCTGCATTTCACAACTTCTCATCTCTTGAAAAATTCTCATTACCACTCCAACAACCACACTCAACCTCGTACTAGACATTTACTAATGTGCAATGCACCCTTCTATATATATACAAATATAACATTCAAGCCTACCTTTATACCCACATACGCACCTCTAAACAGACACTTATAAAGTATTTTTCTCATATTCCCTAACACCTTACTTATAACAACTTCTATGCATTACTCAATTCTTAAGATGATACACATAAAATATTCTCGACTAACCCAGCCATACTCAAAATGTCACCTCAAAATTCTTTCAAACTTATGGACTTACATAACGCATAAAACTTCAACTAACCATGACATGTCTCGAAGACTTGGCCTCGATCTTACTTCATATTTACCAACTTAGCTAAAATAAGCACACGACCATCTTTCATCAACAAGAAATATTTACTCTTTCCCATCTAGAAAACTGCTCATCATCATCATCTCGATTAAATGAAAAAGTCACTGAAAGATTAGAATATGGAGACCTAAAAAATTAAAGGGATACTGTAAATAACTTGACTCTCTTTACCGAGGCCTTAGGAATAGGGTATCAAAGTATGTAAAAAAAAAATACAAGCTTCTTGAAATATCAAAACTCAATCTTAGCGCTTAAAGCCCATGCTTCAAACTTGTGCCAAAACATCTCAAAATTTATCCTTGATAACATAAACATTCATAGTTCATCTTAAAATCTGAAAATCTCAGAAATGTGCATGAAAATATGAACAAACTCATGAAATTTATATTCAAAGTCTCTCAAAATTCATAATCTTGTAAATAGTGATAATAGGTATGAATCCCAATTTACACTTCATGTGTAAACATTTAAATTCATAGCAAAACAACATGCTCAACATTCTTCTTGAAAATACTTCAATACCATCAAAATAATAAGATCAATAATCTCAATATCATGCTTAAACTTAATTGAGAAAAATCTAGAAAATCACTTTATATGGATAGATATATGAAAATAGTCATGTAATTCAAGGCTTAAATCACTTATAACTTTATAAACTCAACACATGATAATTTTGGCATAAACCCAACTTGTAAGTCATGTAATCCTTTGTAAAATTCAAATTTTTGGGGCATAAAGGATAATACATAGAGCAAATCATGAATTGGTGATTTACATGAAATTCTATTGAAATTGGATATAGCAAAATTCATAACTTGGGGATTTATCTTGAAACTAGTTTAACATGATATGTAATCCTTTGTTCAAAGATAATTCTTGAAGGCATTTTATCAACCACGTGGGAAGCATGAATACTTGAATTAAATGATATAAAATGAATTGATTTCTTGAATACATGCACTGACAAGAGAACGGGTTAGGAATCCTCTCCCCTTACATCATTCCTACACATACTGGCACTACTACAAGAATTTGAGATCCCGACTTGGTTTCTTGTTCTATCATCTCCCCCTTAGATTTAAGCAATCATCATTAAGTCCATGAACCACTTAATAAACTCTAAAATGAACTTCAATCACTTTAGGGTATTGGATATAATAATACACATGACCACTGAACTCCCATAGAATATACTAAACTTTCTTTCGTTTCTACAATTATCATCTCACAAAATCCCAAAACAACAAACTTAAATTCTTGTATACACTATTCAATCCTACTAGTTCACCTTTTGTACAGCTAACATTCACAACACATCAATCATTATACTCACCTTGATCACCATCTACTATTCAAACTTAGTATCTTGTTCTAGCTATGATTAACCACAATCTTCACAATTATTCTTACATGCCAATCATTCGAAAAACACTAGTCTTCTAAGACCTCATAACAATAATAATCAATTGTAATCCTATGGTCTATCATATTTACAATCCATCAACACATCCTCCTTCTACACATTATTACTATTCACTCATCTATACACCTAACTTCTTTCATATCTCTATAAGTTTCAACTAACTCCCTTTTTTGCAATCTCAGGGATGCCTAAATTAACAACACTCATCCACCAAGTACCTTCATCAATAACCTATACTTTTCTTGCACAAAAAACCTGTCAACAACTCTCTTCATACTTTAAGCATTCAATAATTCACCCTAAATAATAACTCCTTCTCTACTTTATACTAAACTAACACACCAGGACATATCACTGCATTACTGACTCATTCTCATGCCAAAAGATTCAGCTATACTTATATTCAATAAATCGCCCTTACCATTTTTTTTGTCACTACACCTCTAAACCCATTCTTTCAACCAACACAAGCATAACAAGATGAACAATAAGTTGCTAGTGAATCAAAATAGGCCTCACACGGCTTTACTAAACTTTGATTTTGAGTTTTGAAAAAAAAATATGATGAATCACGAAGAAACTATTCTAGTGAATCGAAATAGGCCTCAAACGGCTTTACTAGACTTTGGTTTTTAGCAAAACAATAATAACAAGGTTACAAGATATAGAAACTTAACACAAAATATTCAATGATCTAAGAATACATGTCTTATTCTTTCTTAACTGAGAAACTCATAAAAATAAGGGTATAACTTTAAATTTGAGGGACTTATAACACACTAGAAGGCTCTTCTCAAGCCGCTTTATGAAACTTTTGAAACTTCTCGCTAGTGAATCTAAAAGCATTATCAAGAGAGGAACTGGAACTTGTTGATCATGCTATCTCAAGAATAATACATAGATAAGGAAGTATAGATTATCATTATGAATTATAAGGAGGAATATGAAAGAACATCTGACTTGGTCTTAGTGCATGAATTTTATGAATCACAAATAAACCACTTCAATCTTTGAAACTCAAAGTGCTGAGGGGGTACTTTCTAGCTCTCTTATAATTCCAGGACTATCTGTGGAGAATATCCAAGAAAGCATTATCAATAAAGATTCGAGCTTGACTGTTTTTGATATCTTGAAAATAAGGCGGAGATGGCCTGAATAGAGTAAGATGAGAATTTGTATAAGTTTCTTAGAGAATTTTTTTTGTAGTACGATCTGAGACTTAAAACAATGGAAACATTTCCTAAATGCCTCGTAGCCTCTAAAGAAAAGTACAGACATCTCCATACCGTTCCGCAAGACTCTACTTGACACGGCTTCACAGACACCCTAGGACACTTGAACTCTACGCTCTGATACCAAGTTTGTAACGCCCTGAAATCGGGTCCTGAGATACCATACGGTGCTTAGGGTCACAAGTGACCCCAAGCTAACCCTTCTAGTGGCATAACTCATAAGTAACTAAATAAAAAGTATAAATCAACACAAATCTGCGGAAAATAACTTTTTTCTGAATCTGATTGATATAAAACTGAATTTACATGATTACAATTCTGCCTTTACAACCAAAACTAAAATGGAATACATCAACTTCTACTGACTGTCTATGAAGCCTCTACTAGTATTGACTATAGGTAGCCAGGTCATGACTCCCGACTATCCCAACTCAATACGACCGAATAAAGAAAATACAACACTATTAGTTCTGCATAACTGACCCAAGCCCTTGAATCAAAAGGACTCATCACTTGCTGACTAGATACCACAAACTGATTGGATCTGAAGGTGCATACTATACCTTTTACCTACATTCCGAGAAAATGTAGCCCACATACGAATTTGTGGGTCAGTACCATGGAAATGTACCAAGCATATGGGGGTGCAATGCATATATAAAATAATATTTTAATATCATCACAGTTTATAAAATTATGCATGCTGATGTAAATAACTCACTTAGCTCGAATTGAATCATCAAAATCATGGATGAATAATATATGTAAAATAAATCACGTGAGTCATTACAATAAGTTCCAAATTCACTTTCTGCTCGGTTTCAACTTGTAAAGTAATCAAGTCTTAAAACAACTCTCTTTAGAACATAACATTTCAATCTTTCGGAAACAAGGAACTTTCTCACAAATCATAGTTTTCAAACCATACACACTTATCTTAGATAGAGCAGAGACACACACATACACCATGGGAGTTTCTTATAACTGACATAAACCATGTGAGCTTATCATGGAGTCCAACGTTTTGTCCTCCTAAGGAAGAAACCCCACGTTGGGAAGGAGCGTTATACTCTTGCTAGGCAGTATAACCTCAACTCAGTGATCACAAACTTGGCCTTAAGCCTACAAATCTCAATTCTATGGTGGCACGTAGTTCTAGGGAAGTAGGGTATGCTTACCCACACCTCCCGCTCGGTGCTAAATACTACTCTCGTACTCAAGCTCAGTCTCATTTAGGAAATCCACCTCAAAATAATCTCAAGGGCCTATAATGAAGGCAAAATCATATTTCTCATAATTGAATCATAATAAATTATGGATTTCTATTTTCGACTCAAAAATCATGATATAAATTTCAATTCAAATCTCGTAAATAATTTGATAAAGGAAAACTCCAAATCGAAATATCATAAAAATCCAATTTCAACCTTGACATAAATATAACGATTCCATCTTCCAAAATATCATCTCAAATTCCATACTTGTTCAATATCAAAACAACAATCTTTGCTTTTGGGAAATACTTATAAAATCATGTCCACGACTCGAGATCAAAATCTCCTTATAATTTCATCACATATATTTAAAATCCAAAATATAAAGATTTAATACATCAAAATCATATCTAAATTTCATACTCAACGATCATCTCAAAAGTCTTCACTTATCTCAATTAAAATATTGGGAATAAATTCATGACATAAATATCATAATTTCAACAACTCAATATTCATATCACAAATTCCGTAAATTCATTCTCAATACTCATTTCAAATAAATTTAACAACCTCAATTCTTAATAGGAAAATATAAATCAAAATATTTATATCTCAACTCAAATCATATCAAGATAAAATATAATGCCTTCAAATACTCAATTCATGGATAATTACATAAACTCAAAATAAGATAAATTGGTATAAACTTCAACATAAAAATTTAAGTAATCTTTATGAAAATCAAGTCTTGGGCACAAGACCGGAAGGATTATTCTTATTCAAACCCCACATACCTCAAATTTGTGACTTTAGATGAACTTGCGATTCTGGAACTCTACTCGTAAAATAATAGGTGCTTCTTGAAGATCTCAACTTGGGAATTATGATTCCTAAATTATTTTTGAATTCCTGCGGCTGAATTTTTTGAGATCTTGAATTCTTGGTTGAAGCTCATGTGTTTGGTTCTTGAGAATTTTCAGATAAATGACCAAATTTTGGTTCAATGTAAGATGAATCCCATTTTAAAGCACAATTGGGGGATGGTAAATGACCAAAATTCCCCTAAGGAAACAAATAAAGTCACATTTGTCCCTCAGTCACTTGTTTGATATGCTGAAGTAAATTGATCATAACTTTTTACTTCGATGATAAAATTGGAAGAAACCAATTTCATTGTAAAGAAGACTCAAAGAGCTTTCATTTGAAATATAGTAGCTCACCCAGTTCGTTAAATATAGGAAGTTATGATCGTTGGAAGTTGACCCTGAAATGCTGAAAACTGGGCAAAAGTAGCGTTTTTTGCTACTAGTTTGAAATCCAAATGCGGCCTTATGCGTTCTAAAAATTTTCAAAACTCATTCGATATGTACTATGAGCTTTTTCGATTATAACACAACTTGAAAATTGAAAAACGAATGTCGGGAAGGTCATGAATTAATTCCCCAAAGTTTGAAGGTTCAAAATAAACTAAGTGTTGACCACTTAGCTAAAGTTCTAAGTGTTAGGCTCCATGTGACTCGTTTTGAAAGCTCTAACCACGAGGGAACTTTTCGGAGTCTTACACAAATACAAGGATATAACTATTTTAGCAAGTTTGATTGTAAGTCCGGATTTTATCACTTAAAACTAGAAGAAGAATCTAAAAAGCTAACTGCATTTACAGTACCACAAGACTTTTATGAATGGAATGTACTACCATTTGGATATTAAAATGCACCAGGAAGGTATCAACATTTTATGGATAACTATTTTAAACAATTACCTTATTGTATAGTATACATAGACGATATATTATTATATTCAAAAACTAAAGAGGAACATCTAAAATTATTAGAACAATTTATAAGTATAATAGAAAATTCAGGAATAAGCCTAAGTGAAAAAGGGCAGAGATAATGAAAAATCAGATAGAATTCTTAGGAATACAAATAGATAAAATTGGAGTAACATCATATAGCACAAAAGATAATAAATTCAAAAGAAGAGTTAGATACAAAAAAGAAATTACAATCATTCTTAGGATTAGTAAACCCAGTAAGAGAATATATACCAAAACTAGCAGAAAATTTAAAACCACTAGAGAAAAAATTTAAAAAGGATGTAGAATATAATTACAATGAAGAAGACAAAAAACAAGTACAAAAAATAAAAATACTTTGTAAAAAACTATCTAAATTACAATTTTCAAATGAAAACAAGAATTTTATATATATAGTAGAAGCATATGCAAGTGAGTACAGCTACGGAGGAGTAATCAAATACAAATATGAGAATGAAAAAATCAAACATCATTGTAGGTATTATTCAGGAAGTACAAATATGAGAATGAAAAAATCAAACATCATTGTAGGTATTATTCAGGAACATTTAATGAAACAGAAACAAAATGGAAAATAAATAGGAAAGAATTATGTTCATTATATAAATGTTTATTAGCATTTGAACCATATATCGTTTATAACAAATTTATTGTGCGAAAAGATAATACACAGATGCGATGGTGGCTAACTAGGAAAATACAAAATTCAGTTACAACAAAAGAAATATGGAGATTGGTATTAAATATATTAAATTTTACATTTATAGTTGAAATAATTAGTACTAACAAGAATGTTATTGCAGACTACTTATCAAGACAAAGGTATACCGACTGATATAACTAAAAAAGATACACTAGAAGAAATACTCAAAACCCTAACCACACTTTCACTAAAAGTGGACAGTATAGGCAATGAGGTAGAAAATCTAAAGACTAATGGAGATAAACTAAAGTCTAAAGCTATAAGTCAGCAGCATGACTATAAAAATGCAGAGCTATGTCGATCGAAAGACATAAAAAATCCAAAGCTAAAAGGAGACGTTGGGATACTCCATAAAAACCATAACCTTTATTAATCTACAGCTGTAGGTACAAGCAAAGTAGTTAATAAACAAGGATTGAACCTGAACAAGACATTTGATAAACCATTTATATCAAAAATACAAAAAAATCTTTATTTGTACCCCCACAAACTACTACATATTTAGAAAGTTTAAACCAAGATAAAAAAGCTTATAACCAAATAACCAGATCATATATAAAAAATATCCACAAAATACAAACTTACCTAAACCTCAAACCCAAAGCCACAGATCATATAACCTAAAAGTTACAAGGATACAACAAGCTAATTGCACTCCCAAAGACCAGTACAAACCTAGTTAAAACTTGTTTCAGTTATGGATTACTTAATACCGTATATACCCAAGATGGAAGTGAATTATCAGTTATACTAGAAATATACAAAGCATTTATAACCTACAAAAAGATAACCAAAGGAATTTTTTTTCATAAAGTTTTATACTGCGTTAGCAGAAATATTATATGATGAAATCAAACCAGTTATACAAATTATAAAAATTGAATTGAGCAGAGATATGATCATACCAGAAGACATTGGATAGAAACTAGAAATACCTCAAGTAAAGATACCAGATTTCTACGCAAACAAGCGAATTATTGGAATATCTACGATTATTCAAGAACTAGCAAATAATTATCTCAATGGAAACCCGATAAGGAGCTATTATTCAAGAGACCTGTTAATGATTTATTCAAATTCAAGAGAACTAAGACAGTCAGATATGGAAAAAGTTCAGAGGTGGATAATGACATTACTTAACCCAAAAAGATAACCAACTACAAGAGCAATTAAGAAAGGATTCATTTCAAAAGAATTATTGACCAGATACTGTAAGCTAATAGGAAAAAAATACCCAGATAACCTATGTTCAAGATGCAATAGAGAAGATAATGTTATCCCAGAAGTCCAACTAGAATAAAAGAATCAATCAAGGTAAATACAAAAGGACCAATGACAAAGAAGATAGAGACAACTACAATAAACGGAGGAAAATCAACCAAGAAGATAGGGATGAAAAAAGCCAGCTGAAAGATAAAACAACAAAAGATAGAAAGAGACATAAAAAAGGACGGTCCAATGAGAAAATAAAGAAGATTCCCCAACAAGATAAAAAGTTTCGAAAGAGACATGTACATTAATTATTGCTTAGTTTTTCAGCACATTTTGTAAAGTTATTTTTACTTTTTATAAAAAGAGGACAAATGTAAAGTAAGAATAGTTTATGCTCTTTTAGATTATAAATAGGCAGGCCATTCGGCAATCTAAGGCAAGTCTTTCTATGGAGAGCAAGCCTTCCTTGTAAACAATTAATAATTCTCTCAAATATCCAATAAGATATTAAGTTTTATACTCAGATATGGATGATCAAAGCTCATAATTATCAAATCTACAAGAACAGGTATTTTCATTTATGATTATGAATAACTAAGTCCATTAATTCCTAACAATCATGATATGATAAAATAAGTTCATATTAGTTACTATATAGTGGAATTATTCAAAGAATAATATGTTGCAAAGTTTATTAGCAAAGAGGACAAGGAGAAAGTTCCCAGAACTATGCCATCCTAAAGGTGAAACCGGTAAGGCAGAGAAGCCGTGATTGGGTAGTAACCAGAGTTGAGGCGCTGTTTAGGAAAAAAGTATCTGAACGTACCATGCTAATAGTAACAGAGGGACATAGTTATTTAAGAATAATCTAGTATATATTAATCTAAGATGATCATTATTT
This sequence comes from Capsicum annuum, assembly GCF_002878395.1. Taxonomy (NCBI): domain Eukaryota; kingdom Viridiplantae; phylum Streptophyta; class Magnoliopsida; order Solanales; family Solanaceae; genus Capsicum; species Capsicum annuum. Next base: position 12,591,421 of record NC_061118.1, on the reverse strand, counting down.
ATTATGTATATGATTGGAAGAAATACTTTGGAACTAAGCATCATATGAAAATGACAACCTACTTATCGAAGGAGATGATAAATAAATTTAAGATACTTGTTTTGTATGTACTTAAGGATATAGAAATAATAGATACAAAGAAACTTATATGGGAAAAGATATTTGATTTTGAGGATGAAGAGTTATTAAATCTAGAATGGATAGAATACGAGTTAGAAGACATAGATTTATATGATGATAGACATTATTATTCAGATTAGTATTACTTAGATTAAAATGATAAACTACGAATACTTAGAATATTGGAGAAAAGATATAGAAGAAACAAGATTAATAGAAATACTAATCAAAAAGAATTTAATTGAATACACAAAAACAAAAAATATGGAACATATAAAATTCCTTAAGAGTAATGTAGAAGAATTAATAAGATTAAAACAAATAACAAAGAAATGTTATGATAAAGCATTTAACCAATATGAAATTATACGTTAGGTATCTAACCCCCTTCTAACCCCCCAATTTGGTGAGCATAACACATTTGTTTCTCTTTTTGAATGAAAAACTTTGCCTAACTTGAACTTAGACACCCAGTAGCTTTCCCATTAACGTTTTCAATGTAATAAAATGATGTAGAATGGCAAGATAGAATTTCCATCAACTAACTTTCTGAAACGAAGAGTTCAAATCAACGAAATACCAAAACCCAGCAATAATGTTATCGCAAATCAGAAATCTGATATGTATATTCTATAGTGCACCTAATTCACCTGTACGGATGCACCATTGCAATTCACCAAGCAAAAATGAGGGGCCCTAAATACAATTCCTCTAGGAAGCAGTTTAAGTTTTATTACAAAAATATCAGATTCTTTTTAATTTGTTATTGGTTTTCATCACTTGTTCTGAAATAGAGTAATATGGTACTAATTGTTCACTTGAATAGAAAAAGAAAGTTATGATATGTTAATCAATTAGGGGTCGTTTGTTTAGACGGTACTAAAAATTATATGCATTATATTTTTTCTAAGAATAGATAATTTGTTTACAAAAATACCTTTCACCTTATTTAACTTAATATTTTATGTTAAAATACTTATTTTGTCATAAATTTTATAAAATATTGCTAATCTCATTTTTAAAAAAAATATTCATCATCAAAAAATGTGAAAAAAATTACTCTCATTTTAAATTATTTAGTATCATTAATATTTGAAAAATTGAATTTTATTTTTTTAAAATATTAAATTTTCAAACATGCTTAACTATATATAAAAAATAATATTTTATTTAATAATCAAGCATGTACTACGTTAGAAAGAAATGTCAAGATACTTTAATTACTTGTCCATGATAAATTTATTAGGAAAAATGAAAATTTGAAGTAAGATTAATAACTAAAAAATAGAAAGACAATAAATCCTTACATCAATTTTGAATTTGATTTTATAAATAGTTTTTATGGTGTCACTAACATTTTTGTATGACTCATAACTTTTGTAGCATTTAATAAGCCCATATAATTGTTTAAATTTACCAAAACATATATAAAAAATTGTAGAATAATTAAAATTTAAAGTAGGAATAAAATTAACAAAAAAAATGATGTGACGACTATCAAAATCAAACGTTATATATATAATAATAATAATATTTAATAAATAATAAAATAGGTATAAATGATAAATTAATTGTTGATGTTTTAAATTAATAGGACATCTTATATAAGACTCATTTAAATTTTTTTCACAAGTATTTTTGCTCCATGATTTTATTATATTACCCCTAATTAATTATTGTAAGTTATTTACATATAAGAAATTAAGACATTTATGACATGTCTGCTTAAGCTGCTTCAACCGTAATTTTACTATATCACCCCTAATTATTTATTTATTATAAGTCATTTAGGTATTAAAAATTTAATAATATTTAATAAAAAATAAAATTGACATCAACGGATAAATTAGTTCTTGATGTTTTAAATTAACATGAAATCTTATATGAGACTCATTTAAATTTTTTCCACAAATATTTTTGAAAAGTAATTTGGCTATATCACTTCTAATTAGGTATTATAAACCATTTAGGACATATCCACTTCGCTACTTCAATCATAAAATTTGGATGACTATCGAAATTATTTTAGTGCCACTTAAATTAGAAGAGAATAAAAAATATTATAAATCATAATAATTAAAAACTTAAATTATTTTAAGAATATAATTAACAATCAATGCCACAAAAAATTGACAAGGAGAGTAATATATATTATTTAAAAATTACATAAAAAATATTATAAATTACAATAGCTAACAATTTAAAATATCTAAAAACATATTAAAAATATGATTGATTATCTAAATTATATTTGTGTCACACAAATTCAGGAATAGTTTTGGCATTTTATAGTTTGCATGTTTGAGAAAATGGTCTATTATCCCCCAACCTTTAGTCGAAATCCCAACTACACACTCAACATTTACAAAAGTCCCATTACCCCTCTAAACATTTTTTTACTGTATTTAGTACCCCTCCAATTGTTGAGCTGTCATGAGAGGTGAGAACATCTCCAATAGGCACGTCAGCCGAGGCTTCAATCATTCTAAATCGGTATTTTTAAATGTCACATGTATAATACATTTCATTATTTTTAATTATTAAATAATATTTTCTTCTCCAACTAATAAAAGACTTTTTTTTTGTCTTGTTCTCTTTCTCAAAACAGAAAAATCCAAGAACTCGTTAATGGTATTTCTCATCTTCCTCATCTCCAATTTCATTAGCTTTCTCATCTTTGTTGAATTCATTAATGTTGATTCCTCATCCTCCTTATCTCAAATTTCATTATCTTTCTCATCCAAGAACTTGACAATGAACTCAAAATGTAAGGCTAAAGCCATCAATGAAGTGAAATGGAGAAAATTATACATGATTCATTACTCCAAATTATACAAGACGCAACAGAGTTCAGAAAAGCAAAATTAGAAGAAGCAAGAATCGAACTCTCCACGTACCAAGTGCATAAACAATCATTTTAATCTATGGATTATCTATGTGTCTTCTTTTATCAGAGAACTCTTTCTTTTATCATTAACAAATAAAGCATTTTCTCCTTTCATTGTTCTAAAAAAGCTCTAAAAATAAATTCATCAATGACGTCCTTTTCTTCATCTTCTTTGTTGCCATTTTCCTTCAATAATCGAATCTACACCATCATCTTCTCAAATTTTTTTTTGTGAATTTTCAATAGCATCGTTCGTCCATCATCTTTTTCGCCTCTTTTCAAAATTACCGCTACAAGTTCTTCAAAATTATTGCCTCCACCATCGACAATGAAGAGAAATTATTTCAATTATTTATCACCTCGACTTTCCGAATTTTCTAAAATTTCTATCATTGTTTCAATATGTGCATCAATACAAGACACCCAAAAAAATTTGTTTTTCAACTTTCAACAAATGAAAATTAACCAAAAGATCTAAACTTTGCAGTAGACGTCGTCTTCTTCACTTATGTTTTTTTCATAGGATCCAAGTAACAAAGCTCAAGGATCAGTTGTTAGTTTCAGTAGAAGTAGCAAAGAAAGCAACTCAAGAATAACTTGAGAAAATCCGAAGTTGTTCCGGCAAAAATGAATCTGTTTCCTAATATTTTCTCCTCGATGGAGCTCCAAAAGTTTGCAAATCCACAACCAAAATTTAAATTACAACACCAATCTCCAAAAAAAAAAAAGAGAGAAGATCCAAACGTGGTGTTAAGAGAGAGGAGAGAGAAAGATGAAATTTTTTTCTTGAAAATGAAAGGTTGAAAGAGAATGGAGATGAGATAATTTTTATAAAGAAAAATGAGAATATTGGCGTGGGCCCAGGCGTGTGAAATGAACGGTTGCCTTATTAATTGGTTTATGTTGACAGGTCAGTAATTGGGGGGGGGGGGGGGAATAAATTTGGTAAAAAAAAGTTTGGGGGGTAATAGGTTTCCTTTAAAGGTTAAGTGTGTAGTTAGGATTTCGACTAAAGGCTGGGCGGTAATAGACCATTTTCTCAATTAGTAATTTGTTGATCCAAGTGATATTTTTGAATTTAACATGTTTTGAAAATCCAGTACTTTATTTATTTTACTTTATTTATTTTATTTTGAAAGAATATTATATATTTAAAAATTATGCAAAAATAATAATTATAAGTCATAAATATTAGCATCTTATAATATTTTAAAACATATAGTAAAAAATATGATTGACTTTCGAAATTCTAATAGTGTCACATAAGTTGTGATAAAACAAATAATATAAATTTTTTGAATTTACATTAAAAGATGTTATAAATCACAACGATTAACAACTTAAAATATTTAAAATATATATTAGTAAACATTTGATTGACTCTCTAAATTAAAAATTGGGAAAAAGCGAATAACATAAATTGTTTGATAATTATGTAAAAGGTACTATAATTACAATGATTAACAACTTAAACTATTTAAAAATTTATATTAATAAAAATTTGATTGACACTCCAAATGTTATTTGTGCTATATATATATATATATATATATATATATATATATATATATAATAAAAGTGATAATTAAAAGGTTTGACGGGTAATTTTATAAACAAAAAAGGCTCAAAAATACCTCTAAACTATCTGAAATAGCTCAAAAATGTCCCTCGTTAGATTTTTGGCTAAAAAATACCCCTCCGTTAAATATTTGACTCAAAAATACCCCTCCCTCTAACGAAATTCGGAAAGGGATCAAAATTATCCCTGAACTATCTGAAATGGATTAAAAATACCCCTCTATTAAATATTTGCCTAAAAAATACCCCTCCCCTTAACGAAATTAAATTATTTCGATTGAATTAAACCTTAAATTTAACTTTTTAACCCTAAAACTTTAATTTTTTTTACATAAAAGTATTTTTTTAATTTTAAAAATAAGATAATGAAAAATGTATTTGAATTATAATATAAATTGGTTGAATTTGATTTGAAAAATAAACATACATTTATTCTAAAGAGGTATTTTCACTTTACATATTTTTGATCTTTAAAGAAATTAACGAAATCTAAATTAATGAAATTAACAAAATATAACTTTTCACTTAAAGAAATTAATGAAATAAAAATTAAATGATGAACTTTATATAAATTAATGAAATAATAAAAATAATTTAATTTCATTAAATACCCCTCTGTTAAATATTTGGCACGAAAATACCCCTCCCCTTAATGAAATTAAATTATTTCGATTGAGTTAAACCCTAACTTTAACTTTTTAATCCTAATACTTTAATTTTTTTTTACATAAAAGTATTTTTTTAATTTTAAAAATAAGATAATGAAAAAATGTATTTGAATAATATAAATTGGTCGAATTTGATTTGAAAAATAAACATACATTTATTCTAAAGAGGTATTTTCACTTTACATATTTTTGATCTTTAAAGAAATTAACGAATATAAATTAATGAAATTAATAAAATATAACTTTTCACTTAAAGAAATTAATGAAATAAAAATTAAATGATGAACTTTATATAAATTAACGAAATAATCGAAATAATTTAATTTCGTTAAATACCCCTCTGTTAAATATTTGGCTCAAAAATACCCCTCCCCTTAACGAAATTAAATTATTTCGATTGAATTAAACCCTAACTTTAACTTTTTAATCCTAATACTTTAATTTTTTACATAAAAATATTTTTTTAGTTTTAAAATAAGATATTGAAAAAAAGTATTTGAATTATAATATAAATTGGTTGAATTTGATTTGGAAAATAAACGTACATTTATTCTAAACAGGTATTTTTACTTTACATCTTTTTAATCTTTAAAGAAATTAATGAAATATAAATTTTCACTTAAAGAAATTACCGAAATATAAATTAAATGATGAACTTTATATAAATTAACAAAATAATTGAAATAATTTAATTTCGTTAAATACTCCTCTGTTAAATATTTGGCTCAAAAATACCCCTCTCCTTAACGAAATTAAATTATTTCGATTGAATTAAACCCTAACTTTAACTTTTTAACCCTAATACTTTTATTTTTTTTTAACATAAAAGTATTTTTTTTAATTTTAAAAATAAGATAATGAAAAAAGGTATTTTAATTATAATATTAATTGGTTTAATTTGATTTCGAAAATAAAAATAAATTTATTCTAAAAAGGTATTTTCACTTTATATCTTTTTAATCTTTAAAGAAATTAATAAAATATAAATTAACGAAATATAAATTTTCACTTAAAGAAATTAACGAAATATAAATTAAATGATGAACTTTATTTAAATTAATGAAATAATCAAAATAATTTAATTTCGTTAAGGGAGGGGTATTTTTGACCCATTTCAGATAGTTCAGGGGTATTTTTGATTCTTTTCCGAATTTCGTTAGAGGGAGGGGTATTTTTGAGCCAAATATTTGGCGGAGGGGTATTTTTGAGCAAAAAATCTAATGAAGGGCATTTTTGAGCTATTTCGAATAGTTTAGGGGTATTTTGGAGCCTTTTCCGTTTTATAAATTTATGACTTTATACCACGGTAAATTATGGTGGAATTATTTATACCATCCCTTGGGTGGAATAACTTATCCCGTTACTATTTATTAATCCCAAGATAAGTTATCCCGAATTTCACAACCAAACATAGCTCCAAAAATATTATCCCAGCAATATTATTTTATCTTGGGATTATTTTATTTAGGCCCTCTTTGGCCATGAAAATTATAATTTTCTGGTGTTGGAGTTAGAATTGAAATTGAAGTTGGAGTTGTGTTTGACCATGAATATAAATTAAAGTTGTTTTTGACATTTTATGAGAGAAGTATGAATGAAAAAAGTGAAAACAAGTATTTCCAAATACAATTCCAGAATTGTATTTGAAATTTCCATGGTCAAACACATCTTATTTTCACATTTTTTTCACTAAAGTTAAATAATTTTTCAAAAAAAATGTAAATAATTTCATGACCAAACGGCTACTTAGTAGCTTACATCAAACGACCCCTTAGGGTTCTAATAGTCCGACTAGTATATGATATTAATTAGAAATTCAGATTTCCTAAAAATAAAAAGAACTATTCCTAGGGCAAAAACTGGAAGTTGTTTGCTATAAGATGAATTTCATATTAAAAGTCCATTTTTTTAAGCATGATAATAATTTTATAAATATAGCAGTGTTTTCATGAAGAAAGAGTAGAAAAGGAAATATTACCTCTAATCAGATATCATTAGTAGTGAGAAGATTCAAGGCAATGGGAAAGATGGTACACAAAGAAAGGAGCAGTACACAACACTAACAGTAACTCCTATTCCACAAAAACTTAGAGAGAGAATCCTTGAGAGAGATGCTTCAGTGTGACAAACTAATGTCAGGGTCCTTTCAGGCAGGAAAAAAAATTAGAATAAAGGTAAAGGAGGAGCAAGGATTTGGTTATCTTTTGGGCCACCGCGTGGGTGTGTTTATGCTTGATTGGTGCTTCCTATTTGTTCATGGGTGAGGATGAGGCCACGGAGTGACATTTTACAAAAGAGATTAGTAGCAGTAAATAGCTTAGCTATTTATTTTTATTTTAAAATTAAAATAAAAGAGCAACATTTGTTTTGGTTAGAAAGGAGCAACTATATTAAAAGGCATAAAATATAAGGTTTATAGATACAAAACCAGGTTAATCAGCCTAGGTTAATAGCAAAAGAGAAGATACTTGGCTCAACAAGAGTTTGACCACTAAACCTAACAGATCTTTCAAAAAAAGTTTCCATCATGTCTGCCCATAGCTGTTGTTGGGCATACATTGGAGGAACTAGGAAAAGATGGGCTTCATTTAGTTAGTTTAATGTTGCTCCTTGTTTAGCTAGCCTATCCGCAACTTGATTTTGCTCCATATAGCAGTGTTGGACTGTTAGTGCCCCTACCTCTTCTAACCTGGACCTGCATACATCAATTATAGCATCATAATATTTGTTGCCTTTTTTTAGCCAGTTTAAGATTTCCACAGAATTAGTGTTAATTTCAACAGGCAGCAGGTTGTGGTGAACAACAAGATTAAGACCTTTCTTGAGAGAAGTTTTGGTAAGAACAACAGGCAGAAGTTTTGGTAGAAACCCATGATCCATTCCCCATTGTGGTTCCTAATAACACCACCTATTCCCTATTTCTCTGAGTTCCCCATACACGAACCATCAATATTTAGCTTGTAGTGATCCGTTTTGGGGGGGGGAGAGGGGGGATCCACTTGATGGAGATAGTTGTCAGAGGGTTGTATTTTACTCCTTTGGGGGTGAAGGTGGCTGAATTCGACAGTATCAGCATAAACCTAGGTTAATGAAGGTTTCTCATTTATGTGATTGAACAGGTTGTTATTTCTGGATTTCTAAATTTCCCAAAGGCATTGAGGAATGATCTCGTGCGGGAGGATAAGGTGGTCGAAAGCCTTGTGCTTCATGATTTTCCATGTACTAGGCCAGGCTGACACCTTATAGGATTGAGGAGTAATGAGTGCATTATTTTTTGCATAGGAGACTAGGTTGGTCCAAAAAATAGCAGCATTGGGGCACTCATAAAAGATATGGTTGGTGTTTTTAATAATATTGGGGCAGGAGTAGCAATGGAAGTTGAAATTAATCCCCCTTTCAAAAAGGTTGAGGCTAGAGGGAAGCCTATCATGGTGAAGGGGCCAGAAAAAGAATTTGAGCTTATGAGGAATAGGAAGCTTCTAGACCCAATTAAAATCATTACCTTGAGACATAGGGTGGTCTTTTAGAATGCTGACCCTTGCGTAAGCAAGATGGTGGTAGGCTGTGCTAGTTGAGAAAGAGCCTTTGCTGTTCAGAGACCACACAAGAGTATCCTTAGTAATACGCTTGGTAGCACAAAAGGTATTCCTAATATGGTGTCTAAGGTCCTAGGAAATTTCCAAAGATAAGGAGTCAAAGCTCCAGTTACCCTGCTACCACACCTGTGATAGTTTTGTTTGGTCCTCTTTGATCTGAAGGGGTCCATGAATAATGTTTTTGAGGGGTTTGCTATTTGGGAGCCATCTGTCTCCCCAAAACTTAATAGTATTCCCATCTTTTATAGCCGAAGTAGAAGCCTTTCTACAGTTATTCCATCCCTTGTAAATATTTTTCCATCTTCTAGAAGCATTACTTTGGCAAACCATACCCTTTTTGATATACTTATCTTTTAGGATTCTGACCCAAAGATTGGTGGGTTGGTTCATAACCCTCTAGGCTAGACTTATAAAGATAACATCATTCTTTATACCAGCCTTGTGGATCCCCAGACCCCCTTCTCTTTTAGGGAGAGTGACAGTGTTCTAAGAGATCATGTGCATTTTCTTTTTATCATTGGTAGTACCCCAGATGAAGTTCCTCAGTGTTCTATTAATGAGCTTAAGGATATGTTTAGGGATGGAGATATAACTTATGATGTGATTAGGGATACTGCTAAGGGAAACTTTGACCAGGATAGTTCTCCCAGCCATATTGAGGAATTTAGTCTTCCATCCCCCTAGTTTGGAGTTCATGGAGTCCAGGAGAAAATGAAAGTCTCTATTCTTGGGTTTGGCATGACAAATAGGAAAACCAAAGTATTTTCAAAACTTAGCCTTCTCTCTAATTTGCATTATTTAGGAAAGCTGTAGCTTCTTATTAGAGGGACAGTTGGAGGGAAAAAAACCCTAGGCTTGGAGTTATTAACTCTTTGTCCAGAGTGATAGGAAAATCTAGTAAAGGTGTTGATGATGGTCTGGCAGTTCTTTTCATCAGCTTTTGCTATGAGGATGAGGTGATCAGCAAAGAAAAGGTGGGATATCTTGGGGTCCTTATGGCTGATGGAAATGGGGTCCTAGTTTAGAAGATCAACTTTATAGTCAATCTTTCTAGACAGAAGTTCCATGCAAATGATGAAGATGTAGGGTAAAAAAGGGTCACCCTATCTTATTTCTCTAATGGGTTTGAAGTAATTAGTTTTTCCACCATTAATTAGGATAGAGATAGAAGAGGTGGATATACAGGACATGATCAGCATGGTGAGTTTAGGGGAAAATTGAAGAAACGAAGAGCCTATCTGATAAAGGACCATTCTAATCTCTCAAAGGCCTTTTTAAGATCTATCTTGAGGATCATGTTAGCTTTTTTTCCTTTCACTTTTGAGAAATAGGTGATGTATTCCTGAACAATAATGGCATTGTCAGAGGCTCTTTTGTTGGAAAAAAAAAACTTGATTGGGTGGGGCTAATGATGTTGGCTAGGTGATGTTTCATTCTATTGGCAATGAGCTTGGTAATTCTTTTATATTGGGTATTGCAGAGGCCAATAGGTCTAAAATTCCTAAGGTTAGTAGCATTGGTGAATTTGGGGATTAGGCAGAGATAGGTAGAGTTTACTTTGTCATCCATGATACAGGTATTGAAAGTGTCTTAGTACAACTTAACCACAGAATTGCCCAGGATTCCCCAGAAATTTTGGTAAAAAAGTGGATGCAAGCCATCAGGGATAGGAGCCTTATTTGGCTTAAAAGACAACACAGTTTTCTTGATTTCATCAGAATTTGGGATAGATTCTAGGCTCTGGTGGTCCATGGGGTTGATTGAGCCCTTGGAGAAGGGGTTTGTTTGGGTTGGTCAGTAGAGTATAGGACCTGGTAGAACTACAGGATGCAGGTAGTGATCTCCTTTTGGGTATAGACCAAGGTACCCAGGTTATCATTAAGGGAATTGGTTTTGTTTTTCCTCCTTTATTGATAGTAGAGGTATGGAAAAATCTGGTGTTGTTGTCACCCTCAGTGAGACAGCTTATTCTAGAGTTTAGCTGCCAGTAATCCTGCTCCTACCTAAGAATATCACTGTATTCCTTAGAGAGCTTATTTTTAAGATTATGGAGGAAAGAGCTAAAGGGGTAATCAACTGATTTTTGAATTCCTCCCAATCTTTCTAGGATGATTCTTTTTTTTTTTGAAAAAGTTTCCTAAAAGCTCCCTGTTCCAGGAGGAAATGATGATCTCAAAGTTTGAGGTAGCCTAGGTAAGGTCAGTGCTACTATTGAAGCACCTTTCCACTATTCCAGTGAAAGTTGAGTGGGAACACCAGATGGTTTCCAACCTGAAGGGCTTACTGGATATGGGGTGGTGCTTTTTAAGGATGACTAACATGGGGGAGTGATCATAGTGAGTCCTAGGCAAATGAGTCACAGATGATTTAGGGAAAATATTGATCCAATTATCATTGGCAAGACATCTATCCGGTCTCTCAAAAATAAGGGCTTTCTTATTCCTATGCCTCTTTTTAGACCAAGTAAACTTACTACCTTTAAAACCCAAGTAAATAAGGCTACTATAGTTAATACAGTCCCAGAAAAGGCTAGCTTTACTGTGATTAATGCCACTACCACCAAACTTCTCAGAAGAATTTAAAATCTTATTAAAGTCACCACCCACCAGCCAAGCACTATTAGGTAAGTCTCTTATGGTATCAACCATAGATCTGAGATGGTTCCAAAGAGTTTTTTTTTAATAAAACAATTGCTGGCAGAGATGGTATTAAAAAACTAGGAAGACGGAGGGTTACTAACTTGAATAGTGACATGGATGCCCTGATAAGAGATATTGATGTCAATGATACTGATATTATCATTATTTCACATATTGACCATACCCCTAGAGCTCCTAACCATAGGATATTGGATCTTCTTATTATAACCTAAGAAATCAGCAAGATGGTTGTAGTCTCCCATCCTAGTCTCTGGGAGAGCCAGGATTGAAGGCTTGTGAAGGTCAACCGTTGCTTTATAGTGCCTTTTGAAATCAACATTGTTAGCTTCCCTAGTGTTTCATAGTATGAAATTCATCATCGATAGATGGGGTATTATGGTGTCCAACATTATCTCCTTGCCCTTTCCTCTTCTTTGACAAGAAAGACATCTTGGTTTTATAGAATTTCCCTGTCCTCTGGGATAGTGGGACTATTTCTAATTTGAAGATTCCTAAATCCTGAGGGATAAAGATTATATTTATTTTGCTTACTAGATCCTCAAAGAGTAGGTGGATTGGCTTTCCTAGTATTTCTACTTCTACTCATGGTGCTCTTATTGAGGCTAAGATCTACTCTATTTCTGAGTTTCTCTGTCTTAAGGCCTCTAGGGTCTGCTCTCTTTCTAGCATTTTTTGTGGTTGGATATTCAAGGAAGGGGGTTTCTGTAGGGATCTCTTTAGGACTTAGGGAGCCCCAAAGGTTTGTACAATAAGTGGACCCTCCTCTAACATTTTTTAAAGTTTGGCCGGGAAGAATGGTAAAGGTTTACTTGCCCGGGACATCTCTATGTTCAATATCTCTTGAGACAGGGTTCCCATTTAGGCTTGATTGCTTAGCCTCAAGAGGGCCGTCAACCATATGTTTTGGCCAAAGTAGTTGAGGCCCATGTTCAGACCTTCCAGTACTACCTGAGCAAGGTAAAGGAGGTCTTGGATAAGGATTCTTATGGTCTTTCCCTCTCATTCCAAGATCAGTAAAAGAAGCTGATCCACGAGGCCCATCTCTAGCCATGAGGTTGGCTGATGGTTCATTGGCAGTTGGATTGAGGAAAAAATAGCTTGAGATGGTCACAGAGATGGACGTAACCCCATTTTCTAAGATGGAATGGTTTTGGTTTGATAGGGGCTCTAAAAGGGAGCATGGGATTCAGTTATTAAGAGTGGGGGAGTATAGGGTTGGTCTTCAGGTCTAGTTTCACTCTCTTCAATTATGTCAAAGTCAGTGATGAGACCAGTAGCAGTACCCATGGGAGGCATATTTCGAGGAATAGTTGCCACCAAAGACTTGGACAAGACAGTAGTTTGACTTTGTGTATTCTTTTCCAAAGTGGAGATGTAACTGTCTTGTCCATTACCCGAGCTCATTTTGGGATGGGTGGTTTCCTTGATGGACTTTGTGGAAAAGTCACAGTTGAGGAAGCCCATGTCCCTTTTATTAGAGATCGAATTGTCGTCTGTGGTCTTGTGAGTAGCATGCTCGTTTGAGTTGGAATGGCCTGGCCCAATAAGTGTTTTTTTGGGCCTGTTGCTATTTTGGCTCCAAATTTGCAAGGGCCACTTATCTTTGCCTAGGTTTAGGGTTCCATTTTCAAGGGCTTTCCCTTTCCCAGCAGCGTCGGGTGATGGATTAGAGAACTTACCTTGATCCCCACCGCTAGTAGATGCAATTGTCGACTCCTTGTTAGGTGATATCTTTTTTGTCTTCTTGAAGGTGACCGTAGTCCATAGATCTTCTTCTTCTGTAGTTGGGTCCATAACCTGGGGGTTGGCCGCTTCTTGTTGCATTGTAGTTGTGATCAATTGGGTGCAGTTCCCTCTTGTGTGCCCTAGCTTTCTGCATAAGTTACATAAGAAATCATCTCCCTCATAGTGAAGCATTTGATGGTGGTGTTTGATGGTGACTGATTTTCTGAGTTAGGTGTCCATCGGGATCTGGATGCATATGCGTGCATATCGTCCATGAAGTGTAGCTGATGTGCAAGAATCGATTTTTACTAGTTGTCCTATTTTTCTTCCCGCTTTCTCTAGAATTTTCCTGTTATAGAATTCAGTAGGTAGCCCTGGCAGCCTAACCCAGATCACAGTCGTTAGGACCTTAGATTTGCTGGGTATGAAATTGGGGGTCCAGTTACGGATAGAAAGATATGCTCCGGCTACGAACCAAGGGCCCTGTTGGAGCGCCTTCTTTTGGTGTTCCTCTTGATTGAATTTTGCTGTGTAGAAATCATACCCAAGATCGATGAGGGGAAATGGATCCTGGATCTTCCATAGTTCGTCTAGTTTGTTTCATAGATAATGATGATTGAACCTTTTGCCTTCTGCTTTTATGATAACGGAGAATTTCCATGGTCCGTAAATTCTATCTTTGTCCTCTTCCGTTAATTTAATGGCATCTTGGGGAATTTTTTGGCCCTCTATAATTGTATCTTGTGGATGGTAGACAAGATAATTTATGTCCATCTAGGTGTTGTTTCTAATGATGTCACTGTAGGAGACGCCTTTTGAGTCTTCTACGCCTTTTCGCTCATCAATTGACATTTGGGTTATCCCCTTATCAGGGAGTTCTGGAGGGGCGATGTTCGCAAATGACTGTTTCATCATCGGAGCTTCTTATAGGATTAGGCATCTGATAGCACTGGGAGTACTATAAAAGAGCAACATTACAAAATAAGAAGTAGATAAAAAATACTCGGAAGACAATGCAGGAGGTCAAGAAGGTGTAATGTTACAAAAATAATGATCATTAATGGTGAGGGTTATTTTCAAAGGGAAAGTAATAGAGATAAGTAGTGGACATCTATACCATAATATTTTTATAGCACTCTACTTGAATGTCTATAGATAATGTGTCTTGTTAAAATCTTACTAGAAAAATTATGTCAAAAATTTCTAGCGAAGAAAAAAGAGTACACTATCTTTTAATATATATTATTTATTGTCTCATTAAAAACATTAAAAAGAAAACTTAATTGAACAAAACCTTAATCAAGGAAAAAAAGTAAAACACATTATACTCTCTTGATTAAAACATCACTTAATTCTTGCAATCATGTCTTTCAATCTTGCAGGTCAGCTTTTCAAATGTCAATATTGACTGTGTCTTTGTGATCAAATTACATTCATGAAGATGCTGCATTCTTAAACTTGTCATAATATATCATTTTCTAATTTCTTGGATATGTTGTTGAGTCTTTGAGCTCATCCAAATATATTCTTGATAATCACTTATTCGTGATCTCGTCGTCGCAAGCAAATTATTCATTCAACTTGTTCATAGCAACATCCAAGTTGCGGACACATTCATTTGCATGATAATAGAATTAATTGTCTTATAAAATAACATGATATGACAATGTTCACACGTGCAAATGAATTACTTTTGTGAGATCAGATTTTATATAAATCAAATAATTTTTTTGCTATTTCATAATTAAAAATTCCTTGACAAATATTGGTTAGAAGTAATAAATTCATATCAATATTTGATTTTATTTAAATCTATATAAAAGTGAAATTATTTCTTTTCTACACATCAATAAAAAGTATTATTCCATGTAGAGAAAAAACAGAAAATTTAAGTATACCAACTGCACTAATACATATACTTTCTAACCATTTTCATGAAATAGAATTGATCTTTATTTATTTAAGCAATATTATAACCATTGAGGTGCTATTTAATGGAATTGATTTAAAACCTTTTAAATCCTTAATGATTTTCATATATTATTTATCATCTAGCTAGACATGAGAATCATTTACTATACGTATTCAAGTTTTTCATATATTGTCAGATTAAAGGAAACACCATTGCATCTCCCATAGGAAAAAACATCTTCATACAATAATGTCAGGATTTTTACGGAAAAATCTGTATGCCACAGGTAACAATTCACAATTTATTTCTTACAAGTTTTTCTTTTTTCATTTCATTTCGCATAAGAATTCATTTGTACCCCACTGATATTATACCTTAATTTTTGCATTATAAATTCAAAATATTATTTTTTCAAGTGAAATAAAAAATACTTAAATTATGTAATTTTATTTGACCAATCATTTACTTGTGCATATTTTTTGATAGATTTAAATTCAAGATCCTCGTCACAATTTATAATGGGGAGCTCTACATTATATAAAAGTTACTGTCGATGGTCTTTTTGATGTCAATTTACGATATAACTTATCGAGATCTCTTCATTTTCAACATTTTTAGGTACTTAGACCTGTGCGAAGATTTTATGAAGTGTTATGACACTGTGCTCTTTTAAAGCACTTATCTCATTATTATGACCGTCTTGATCATTGATCCTCTCCTTCGTTATGGAGTCTAACATTTGAAACTGATTTGTCTATCACGCTTCACACATGCCATAGGCTCTGTCCTTCGAGGACTTTACATTGGAGCATTTACAGTTGAATTATAATATCAGGTCAGCATATGCATCTTGTAATGAACTTGCAACATTTCACAAATCATGAATTATATCTTGAATTTCAAATGCATTTTTATGAAGATCCAGATAATTCATTTTCCACGCATAATTTCATCTACTAATTATCTCTCCCTCTAATGATAGAAAAACTTTCACCCAATCTTATTTAGGGATCCATCTTTATGCATGGTGTAGAAATTATATTAGATACCACATATTCAAATTTTTAGATGAAAATTATTTGGTTCTTGACCCTGAATCAATAATATAGGAGAACCTTGTTGGGTTGATGTGTACAAGTGCTGCTACATGTGAGATAACACATCTCAAACCAATTTATTTTGAAAGATTTGTTGTCATAACTAATAATTTAGTCATAATTAGAGACTACAATTTTTACTAAGACAACCAACATTATGAACATAACTTTATATTTTGAAAGCATGCTCTTAATTCAACAATCCAAAAGGGTCAAAAATACCCTTGAACTATCATAAATAGAGCAAAAATACTCTTCGTTAGTTTTGTAGCTCAAAAACACCACTCAGTTAATTTTTCAGCTCAAAAACACCACTCAGTTAGTTTTTCGGCTAAAAAATACCACTTTCTGTAACAGAATGATACCAAATATGCCACGTGGCCAAAATATACACATGGCTAGTCCATGTCAACATCCACATTTAAAACTAAAAAATCAAATTTAACTTACAATACTTCAAGAAATCAAAACTGTAATTGGTCAAAAATGTAAGAGCTAAAAAATTAACCTAAAACAGTCATATCGAACAATTGAACAAACACAAAATGAATTCACAATTGATATTGTATATATAGTTGAAACAATCACAACTCAAATAATTAAACAATAATAATTGAAACATTGTCAGGTTATTTTTCTCTTTTGATTTGTATTTTTTTTACAAATTCGAAGAACTGAAACTTAATTTCTTTTGACTTCCCCATATATATAGCAGGAGTTTAGTACACTGGAATGTGCTTTTTATTAAATGAAACTTAAATGCTATAAACAATCCCACTAGTAGAATCACAAGAGTCACCATTGAAATTCATCATGGTCAACCAATTTTGAATTTCGTTGTCACCCATCAAACTGATCCCAAATTTCACTTCCAAAATCAAATTTTCCTTGTTGTGGATATTTTATGGCTTGTTATGATCTTATGATCAAGTGGTATTAAATGAGGTAATTTTTTACATAGACTGGCCATGTGGCTTTTTTTATCCATGCGGTGTGCTTTGAGAGAGGGGTGTTTTTGAGCAAAATATTTAATGGAGGGGCATTTTTAAGCCAAAAAATAATGGAGGATTATTATTTCTCTATTTTGGATACTTTAAGGGTATTTTTGGCCTTTTTCCATTTAATAATTTGAGTAAACAATCTTATAAAAATCAAACTTCAAATTGATAACAATGCATATAAGAAACACCCTAGTTTCTGGACCTTAAAAAATTTCCTAGAATTTTGATCTCTGGACCCAATATGAATCATGGGTATGATCCGTGAATTGAGGAATAGATGGTATGGTCCGGTCGTATACTGACCAATGTTGGTTGGTGGGAAGGATTTCGATTACTGGAATATATATGACTTAGGTATACGAGTCGTATTGGTGGTTACAGATCATTTGGCTCCTTAAACTAATCTTGGAATTGGTTACTTAGGTTGAATCTGAGTACGAGAGGCTCATCATGAGCCGTCATATAGGGTACGAATCATAACAGGGACTCGTATGGTAGGCAGTGTCCAATTCTCCTAGTATTTTATTCTGCCAAAGATATGGGTTGTGGATACGGATCATATGTAGTGGTTATCAGTTAGATGAGTCCTTTCCTAGACAATGTTTGGTTTAAGGGTGGAGGTTCAGGTTATGAGTGGTGGATACCTATTGTATTGGGAGGGTATGACTCGTGAGGGTCAATCGTATCCTTGTGACGAGATTTTGGTGCAACTTAAGTGGGGGTATTTTGGACATATCTTCACTTATTCTAATAGGGTCCCACACTTTATAACCTACTTGGGAGGTTATTTACCATATTATTCTATTCATTAACACTTAGAAACTCTTCCTAAACATTTCATAATTCTCTCAAGAGCTTTTGAGCAAGGGGAGCTAGGCTTTCAACTAAGGAATCAATTTGGGGCTTGTCTTGGTAATTTATTTTCGTCATCATCTTGATTTAAGACATATTCTCTTCCCTCATTGTTAATTTTACTTAAAGTCATGGTTTATATGAATGTTTTCATGATTTTACTATTACATAATTTTGGATTTGAAATATGATTTGGGGGTTTTGACGTTAAATGTTTGGTGATTGTTTCCCATGGTCTTAATTATGCTTTTAATGCATTAATGATGGTTTTGGATTATAATATTGAATGGAAATGGTTTATTGGTAATTGAAATTAGTTTTTATCATATTATGTCCCTAATGTGTTTGACAAAATGCTTATAAAAATATGTTCATTGCATTGACTTCTTTTAATGGGACTCTTGAATGTTTCAAACTTGGTAAAGGATTTATGCATGGTTTAAATGGTTTGGAAAGGCTAAAGGCTAATTGGTTTTGCTTGTGAGGAACATGAAAGTCTCCTAAGTTGTTTAATATGGTAAATATAAGGGCACTTAAAAGTTCTCTTAAACCTAAATAGTAGGCTATGGATGATACTTGCAAGTAAGGGTTGGTATGATGATACCAATATCAATGGCCTTGGTTAATAAATGGATATGATTTAGTTATTTAGAAATTGGTTTTAATTTGGCAATATTGGCGGAATGTGTTGTAAATTTATTGAAGGTGGAGGTCCCGGGGTGACTAATACTGGAAACTCATATTTACCGATATGATGTTGGTCTTGGTGATCGTGTGCATGATGTCATACTTTATTTTGGGGATGTACTAGTTATCCCATGGGATACTTCCCTGGTTGTGCGGCTACACAGACTGGGCCCTTTCAGCAGGGGGAGCTGAACCTATATAGCCCATGGTTGGTTTAGGACGACAAAGCTACACAACCCAGGTAAAGATTTTAAAGGCATGGTAAACCCGGTCCTTTTTTCGGGCATGGTTATATATATATATGTATGTATGGTTGTATGCATATGGATAATTTTACTTAATTTTATAAATGACATTATTTTATCCTTACCTTGAGATCATGCTAACGGTCACTCACTAACCCCGTTTACTAGTGGCTGCATACCCATGCTATGTAGGAATCGACCGTTCTACTTTTTCTACATAGTGATTGACTCGAGATCAGTATTTGGACTGAAGTGGTGAGCTTCTATCCTTTCGAAAGGCATCATTTCATGTTATGGATATTCCTAGCCATATTGGTTTTATTTTAGATATTGGTTTTTGCTATGGTTGGCAGCATGTCCCAACCAGATTTTATTACTCTTTTTGTTATAGGCTTTATGGTACTTCTATGGGTTGGAATAGACGGGATCGGTATGGGTGTCAGCCTTGGCTTTAGAATAAGCTAGGAGGCTGGAATCATAGAACATAATTTCTTACTTTTTCGTCATAATTTATTTTAGGATTAATTATATTATATTTTGGAATGTCCTTGGTTATGGCCTGGTTTATAGCCCTAGTTTTGGTATTGTTGGATTGGTGGTATGGAATGGTTGGACTCGATTGCTTCGATCATAGTTGTAATCTATTCTCATAGTCTTTATATGTGTTGTTGCACTATTTTGTTACATACTCGAAATTCAGCCTACTCAGGGAAGGTAGCTGGAGGTTAGGTTAGGTAACAGGGGTGGCATCCCATCTCGGTTAGACTTAGGACGCCCATTACGACAAGGCCTCTGGGTGGGTCATGTTAAGTTGGTTTCAGATCCTAGGTTCATTGTCAATTGGGAGTCCACAAAGCAATGTCGAGTAAAGTCTCTTTTAGGGATGTATAGCGCGCCCCTCTCATAAGGGAAGGACTACAACGCATTTAGGAATGTTTCACTTTTGTGGTATTCTATTTTCATGCTTGTACTCTCATTCCTGGAATCTTCTTTGATCCTTGTTTGTTTGTTTTTCAGATCATTCCTCGTAGATTTAGAATACAAGAAAATTCCTTTATCCTATCTGAGGGTAATGCTTAAGGGGTGCATCCTACTTCTAGGGTTTATCTTCGATCTTACTGTCTTATCCTTGATAGTTCTGGAGCTCAACCAGTTGCTAATATTCCTTCTCAAGGCGAGGTGACTAATGCGGAATCCCGTCAGTTTATTCATGTTATTAGAAAACTAGTTGCTTCTCAGGCTGAGCGAGATATGCCTAGTGTTTTGTCTACTAAGGCCATAAGGTTGGCCAATTTATGAAGATGGGTCTGCCTACTTTTTTTGGAGTAAAGGTGTAGGAGGATCTACAGGGCTCTTTAGATGATATGGAGAAGATATTTTGGGTGATGCAGGCTACCAATGTAAAGGGGGTAAACTTGGCAGCTTAGCAGGTTTAAAAGGTTTCATATTAGTGGCATAAAGAGTGGGATGGGATAGAGGAGACATAGAGTAGTCATCCTTGTAGGATGCCTTCTTTGGTGCTTTTCTAGACCGTTTCTTTCCCTAAGAGTTAAGGGAAGCAAAGATGGAGGAATTTGTGACCCTCAAGCAAGGGAGAATGTCTATCTAGGAAAATGCCATAAAGTTTCACTAATTGTGATCTTGGGCATATTTATATATTCAATCGCCAATATTCACCCATATTTGGACTTGTTCTAAGAGCTAAATTATGTTATTCTTATTTTATTTAAGCCTTAATTATGTTCCTTATCTAACGAATGCGATTATTGATGCAGGGTGAATTGCTAATGGAATTAGACAAAATTGGTTGCTTGATATGAAGCAAGTGATGATTGATGCTATGGAATTGATTATATTGATGTGGGAATTCAATGAGTTTGGAAAGCATGCATGAAAGGATGAAGCGCATGGAAAAGCAACTATCTACAGAGGAATTATTGCCTTCGTCAAATTTTTGGAGTGAATTTCCTGTGAGATGCCGTGAACTATATGCGACGCACTACTTTCTCAATGCGTCGCACCACCTAAACGACATGATATGCAATGCGATGCGGTGCTTCCTCAATGTAATATCTGATGTGGCGTGGTGGTTGTTCCATCATAGGTAAAGTCGCCCTAGTATAAAATCCAACACACAATCATACTTGAGATACTTTGGAAAGCACAACAGCAGCGGAAAAACAACAAAATCTCTCTATTAGGGTTCTTAGAATTTCTTTGAACCTTTTTCTTTCAAGACCAATTTTTGGTATGTGTAATTATTTGTTTATGATGTTGAATTAAAACATAAGTTGCTAAACACACTTGTTCTGGGGTTGAGGCCAAGAACATGATTACTTTTTGACATTTTTTATCATAGTTATTGTTGGATTATCATCTGGGTTGTTCTTAATTTCTTATGCTTACTATTTGATGAGTGGCCACCATTAGAATAAATCTATATTTCTATGTGAATTCGGGAGGAAAATCGAAGGATAGAAAGTAGAAATTAAGGATCAAGTTTTTCATCCTTTTATAAAATAGATGATTTGAATTAGCATCTAGGATAGGGATATACCTAAAAGCCTTGTTTGGTTCAATTGCAGGAAGATAGCCATAAACATCTAAATGGATTATTAGATCCTCACTCAACGATGTAGTTTCAAGGTTCATATAGGTAGAGGATTAGAGGCCGGGAGACTATGATCGTGTTATAAACTCTACGAATCAACAGCCCGATAACTAACTAGACTGCATAAGAATAGAGATTTGTAAGATTGTTAAAAGTGCCTCAACCCTGAAATTCTTATCACTACTATTTACAACCTCTGCTTGCTTTGCTATTGTCACAAATTGTTATTTCTTATTTATTTACATTTTTATTCAAAACTTCAAAAATCATCTTGATGCATTACACACTTAATACCTCCTTGTCTAAAACTAAAGTTAGTTGGATTGCTAGTTGCATAGTCCTTGTGGGTACGGTATTCGACTGTCTAAGTCACTCTATTACTTATACGATTGCATATATTTTTGTGTGCATCTAAATGTAACAAGTTTTTGGCGCCGTTGCTAGGGACTAGTATAATTAGTAATTTGCTAAATTTTTGGTTTTTGATTGTAAGTTTAAGTGTTAACGACTTGATCTTATTGGGGACTTTTTGCAGGACTAGCTGAATATAAGACTGGAGAGAGATAGAGAGTTGGTAGAGCCTTATTTGGACCCAAAACTGGTATTTCAACAGAGGCGAAGAGCTCAATATCCAATTCAGCAGGTTCATATGGCTGAACACAGAGATATTAATCTTATTGATCCAAATGATCCAGTTGATCCAAATATCGGACATGTTCCAATTTCGGTTATTCCAGTTGCTCCTGCTCAAGAAGCTGGTAGACCTGTTTGTGAGGTGGTAATCCCACTTACAAACCATGCTACAAATAGTATTTGCAAGCTTGAGACAGGTGGTCGATTTGAGTTGAAGCAAAATATGGTGCAGTTACTGAATTTGGCTGGGTAATTTGCTGGATTTTCACATGAGGACCCACAATAGCACATACAGGCGTTACTGGAAATAAGTGTTACCTACATTCCTGTAGGGGTGAATACTAATTATGTCAGACTCTCTTTCTCTTTTCTTTAATTCGGGAAGTGAAGAGGTGGTTACACGCTAAACCACTACTCTCCGTTACTTCTTGGGAAGATCTAGCTCAGAAGTTTCTTATTCGATTCTTTCTATCTAGGAAGACTGCACATTTGAGAAGCGAGATTTTGAGTTTCAGGTAGAAAGAATGAGAAAATCTCCACCAAGCTTGGGAGAAATTTAAGGGGATGCTCAGAAATTTCCCTCATCATCATCAGTCTAATAATGTTCTTGTTCATACTTTCGTTAAGGGGTTAAAGCCAAATACCAACATTCTCTTAGATTCAACAGCAGGTGGTCAAGCTCCTGAGAAGACTTATGATGAATATGTAAACACTGCTAAATAGGATTTCACAAGGGAATCCTGAATAGTATACTGACTTAAAAAGTTCTCCTAAGAAGATTGCAGGTGTGTTAGAGGTAGATTAGTTCACTGCTTTATTAGCACAGCTTACAACAATGCAAATCAGATGCTTACTCAGTTTAACAACATAATGTTTGGGGTTCCGCAAGTAGCAGCCACAACTAATGTAGTCCAACAAGTAAATTCTTAGGGTAAGGTTTGGGGAAGTAGTAAGCACGCAACAGATGCTTGTGCGGTTAATCTAGATTCTGTTAATTATGTAGGGAATCAAAATTGTCAGGGATAATAGAACTTTGGTACACCTATAATCCCAACTGGAGGAATCATCCTAATTTCTTATGGAGTGGAAATTAGGCATAGAATAATACTAAGTATAAGGGGCCAGTATAACAAAATCAACAACAACAAATTCAAAGTAATCAAGGCACTACTCAAATAAGAAATATAGAGGAGATGCTAAAGAAACTTTTAGCTAATCAAGACCAGATGACAGCAGATTTATAGAGTCAATAGGAAGATATGAAGATTTAACAGTTAATTACGAGGAATTTAGAGTTGCAACTCGATCAGATTGTGGGTGCGCAAAACACTAGATCTTTGAGAGGTCTACTTAGTGATACAGAGGGAAGTCTAAAGAAGGTAAATTTAGTCACAATAAGGAATGGTTTGCAGTTAAAGAAGGTAGAGTTGGAGTAGGTTAGTCCACAACTACTAATAATTATCCTAAAAAGAAAGAGGAGAAAGAGGTTAAAGAAAAAGCTACAAGTGATGAAATTCAAGTAGAGAAGAAGACTATATCTTTACCCTTCCTCAAAGGCAGCAAAAACACCAAGACGAGACAAGTTACAAAAAGTTTTTTGGATCTCTTAAAGCAGGTTCATGTAAATATTCCTCTTATTGATATTCTACAGAGTGTCCCAAAATATGCAAAGTATCTGGAAGACATTATGGAAAATAAGAATCGATTGACAAAGTATGCTATAGTTTTACTTATTGAGGAGTGCACATCCAAGATACAAAACAAACTTCCCACAAAGCTAAAAAATCTAGGTAGTTTTACTTTGCAGATCACTATTAGGTAGGCCATTAGTGCTTGTGGATTGTGTGATTTGTGGGTGAGCATCAGTCTTATGCCCACATCTTGATTCCAAAAAATGGGTCTTGGGAGTCCCAAACCCATGACCATTGTTTTGCAGTTGGATGATAGGTCCCTTTTCTAGGCTTGATGGAATTATTGAAGATGTCTTAGTGCAAGTGGAATCACTGATTTTTCCAGTAGACTTTATTATTCTTGATTTTGAAGCTGATCCAGTTGTTCTATTTATTTTACGATGCCCATTCCTAGCAACAGGGCAGTCACTTATTGATGTAGCAGCAGAAAAGATGACTATGAGAACGCATGACGAAATTGAGATTTTTGATGTATATAAGGCGTTAAAATTTCCCGCTATATATGAAGAATTGTCTTCCATATCAGTTATTGACCTTGTATTTGAGCTACATCTATTATTGTCTGATGATTCACTCAAACGAGCTTGGGTGGGTTTTGATCTTTATGGTGATGTAGAGGCTCTTGAATTGGGCAGTTATTGACATGAAAAAGCTTTCTTTTGAGCCATTGAACAAGCCAATTGGCCCATCTCCCAAAGCTTCTGTTGATAAAGCTCCAAAATTAGAGCTTAAGGTTTTTCTTCCACACTTAAAATATGTTTTCCTTGGTGATAATGATACCTTGCCTATTATTTTGTCTACAGTTTTATCTGATGTGCAGGTAATGGAAGTAATGGCAGTTTTGAAAAGAAAAAAGAAGGTAATTGGCTGGTAGATGTCAGACATCACGAGAATCAATCCAACTTTTTATATGCACAATATATACATAGAAGAAGGTGAGTGTGCAGAAACAATAGAGATTGAATCTAATGATAAAGGAAGTGGTACAAAAAGAAGTCATCAAGTGGCTTGATGTTAGGATTGTCTATCCCATTTTCGACAGCAAGCGGGTCAGCCCCGTGCACTGTGTCCCAAAGAAAGGTGGCATGATTGTGGTCACTAATGAAGCTAATGAATTTATTCCCACTAGTATGGTAACTAGTTAGAGGATCTGTATCGACTACCGAAAGATAAATGAAGCCACCAAGAAAGAATATTATCCTATCCTATTCATTGATCAAATGCTGGATAGGTTGGCAGGGCAGGAATATTATTACTTTCTGGATGGATACTCAGGGTATAATCAGATCACAATAGTGCTAAAAGATCAAGAAAAGACCATCTTTACTTGCCCATATGGCACATATGCATTTAGACGCATGCCTTTTGGCCTTTGCTATGCACCCGAAATGTTTCAAAGATGCATGATTGTAATTTTCTACAACATGGCTAAAGATTTTGTTGAGGTATTCATAAATGACTTCTCTTTTTATGGTAACTTTTTTGATGTATGCTTATAGAATCTAGATCGACTCCTACCTCATTGTTAGGAGACAAACCTTATATTAAACTAGAAAAAATATCACTTTTTGGTCAAGGAAGGAATAGTCCTTGGTCATAAGGTGTCACATAGAGGACCTGAAGTGGATAGGGCAAAGGTTGAAATGATTGAAAAGCTGCCATATCCAATAACTATGAAGGGAGTGGGAAGTTTTCTAGGGCATGCATGGTTTTACAGGCAGTTTATCCAAGATTTTTTAAATATTTCAAGTCCTATGTGTAAGATACACTAGAAAAAAAAACTATGTTTGATTTTGGGGTGGATTGTCAAGAAGCTTTTTAGAGGCTGAAGAAAAAACTGACAGAAGCACCCATTTTTATTTCTCCAGATTGGGCATTACCATTTGAATTGATGTGTGATGCCAGTGATTTGGCTGTGGGAGCAGTTTTTGGGTAGCAAAAAAACAAGAAATTTTGTTCTATTTATTATGCAAGTAAAGTCTTAAATGATGTGCAGATGAAAACACAGTCACAAAAAAGGAGATGTTAGGTCTCGTCTAAGCATTCGACAAATTTAGATCATATTTAGTGGGCACCATGGTAATTGTTCACACAAACCATGCTATCATCAAGTACTTGTTCAAAAAAAAAGATGCAAAACCACGGTTGATTAGGGGGATTTTATTACTTCAAGAATTTGACCTAGAAGTGCGTGATCGAAAAGGAGTAGAGAATCAAGTGGCGAATCACCTATCAAGGTTAGAGAATCGTGATCACATTGCTGATGATACACTTTGCATCTGAGAAGAGTTTTCAAATGAGAAATTATTGGCACTTGATGTGTGTGAGTTTCCTTGGTATGCAGTTATTGTGAATTTTTTAGTGTTTGGGGTTTACCCTCCCGAAGCTACCATTCAATAGAAAAAGAAGCTGCTACATAATTCTCGTACATACACATATGCTGAGCCTTACCTCTTCAAATAGGGTCCTGATGGGATTGTGCATAGGTGTGTGTTTGAAGCTGAATCTAAAGAAGTGCTATACAAGTACCATTCATCTCCTTACGGTGGCCATCACGGAGGTGAACAAACAACTAGAAATGTGTTACAGTCAGGTTTCTTTTGTTCAATATTGTTCAAAGATCCATTTGCTTTTGTGAAGGGGTGTAATCAGTGTCAACGATTAGGGACCATATTAAGGCATCATGAGATGCCCCTGAACAACATTCTTTAGGTTGATGTATTTGATGTTTGGGGGATAGATTTTATGGGACCATTCCCACCATCTAATGGTAACTTATATATCCTAGTGGCAGTCAATCACGTATTTAAGTAGGTGGAAGTTGCTGCCTTTCCTTCAAATGATTCAAGAGTGGTGTTGAAGTTTGTGAATAAGCATATCTTCTCCTGATTTGGCAAACCCAGAGCTATTATTAGTGATGGAGGTACACATTTTATTAACACTTGGTTTAAAAATATTTTGGATAAATATGGTGTTAGGTACAAGGTGGCCACTGCGTATCACCCTCAAACATGTGGACAAGTAAAGGTATCTAACTGGGAGATCAAATAGATATTGCAAAAGATGGTTAATAGTCAGCACAAGGATTGGGCTGAAAGCTGGATAATGCACTATGGGCATATAAGACAGCTTATAAAATTCCCATAGGTACCTCTCTATATCTCTTGGTTTATGGGAAATCCTACCATTTTCCTCTAGAGCTTAAGCATCGAACTTATTGGGTATTAACAATGTTGAATCTTAATATGAAGGTCGCAGGTGAGAAAATATTGTTGAAGCTGGTTTAACTTAATGAGTTTCATCTTCATTCTTATGAGCATGCTAAATTGTACAAAGAGAAGACCAAGAAATAGCATGACTAGCATATTTAGGATAGAGTTTTTGAATTGGACAAATTGTTTTGCTGTTCAATTCAAGGTTGAAACTATTTCTGGGTAAGTTGCATTTTAAGTGGTCTAGGCCATTTGAAGTAGTGAGAATGATGCCTCATGGAGTTGTGAAGCAGTGGAACAAGTAAAAGACTATGAAATTATCTGATAATGGATAGAGGGTGAAACATTATTAGGTAGATCATAAAGATCAGCACAATGTGTCCATCACCTTTGTGGATGAGTGAAACTGATTTGTATCATGCCACGATGTTAACTAAGGTGATACGTGGGAGGCAACCTACGAATGTAATGTAATAGGTAGTTTGTTTTTTAGTTTTAAAAAGTAAAATAAAGGAAAAATACAAAAGTGGTATCGTGCCACGACTAAAACTAAGGCACTGAATGGGAGACAACCCATTTTTTCTTACGTCATTTTTTTATTTTTGTTGAGTTTCCAAAAATGAGAAACAAGGTGGCATGAGGGAAAATAAGAGGTAAGTGATACGGTGTACAGGAAAGCTGCGGTTAAGAAAATATTCACTATAGCAAAATACCGGGTGAAAAAGAAAAGGGGGAATGAAATATTCCCCCAGATGAGTGAAAATTTTTCCTTAGTGGAATATTTGAGTGCGAATTCCAGTAGCCTGACGCGAATTAGGCGCATCACATTGTATCCCCCATTCAACACTTGGTGAAATTTCATCCCATATAAAAATTATTAGTGGACTAACACAAATTAGACGCATCGCGTTACTCCTCTGACGCAAAAACTAACGCATCGCTTGTCCTACACATAATACAATGCATCACGTTTCTAGTTCCCAACCCGTGAGAAAAACCTAAATTGTTCCCCTAAATTTCTCTCCCCTTTATATATTCCTTTATATTTCACACACTTCTCTCCTATTGTAAACCCTAGCAGCCGCTGTTCCTTACTCTCTTAGCAAAAAAATTTCTCTCTAAATTGTGTTCTTTTCTCAAGCAAAAAGGTGCTTCTCCTTCATATTCTTTAAGAATACTAAGGTAAGTACTCACTTCTTAATTCTTTTACTTGTTAAGGTACACAAAATAATAACATGTTATCCATAGTTGAGTACTTAGTTTCTTTGTTGAAGATTTAATGAAATATGTGCCATAGCAATATGATGTTTCACTGTGTGTTATGAGAATATTGTGTGTTTCGAGCTTGTTTATTAATTGAATATACTGCTAACATATAAATCTTTGTGGCATATTACATATATGGGCTAATTTTTTGAAAGAAAATATGGGTTGGGTAATGAAACCTAAATTAGTTTGTATGGGGTACTTTGATAACAATTGAAGTCTGAGTACCTTGAGGTGATCTATTCTCACAACAACGATATTAGTTAAGTGTAGGGTGTCTAAACCACTCTCCATTAACTTAGTGCTTGTTACACAGTTATAATATATGTACCATTGGATTGTGTTCATGTGAAATAATGCACAAGTGTTGAATTGGGATTTATGTGGGTAAATATTGGTGTGATTTTTTTGAAATATCAAAATATGTACATCTAAAGTTTTGTTTTATGAAGTAAGAAGACTATAAGTGTTATAAATTGACAGAGAGATAAATTAATTTCTCACAAATATATGGGATATTGTGCTTATGCGGATTGATAATTGGGGGAAGTCTAAGTACCCTATTTCACCTACTTATGCATTTGTGCTAGCAACTAAATATGGGGTAGATTCAACATCTTCTCACACTTAGTGTTTGCTAGTTCAACCAAGGTGTTGTGTTTAATTTGTTTTTTGAATGCTATGATTAATAGGCGAGATATATAGTGGACGAAAAAGAGTAAGACTATGGCTGGGCCTTCCGAACTAGGACGCAAAAGAAGCAGATAGCCTGATCGTGTGCCCCAAGCTCTATCCCATGGGGGAAATCTAAGAGGTTTGGTACCAGAGGGGTCGTGCAAGTAGGAACAATGGTATGCCCTACACAAGAAGTCTAAATATTCGATGGACCAGTTTATTGATCAACTAAGCTTATTAAGAGAGTTCCTGAGTACGGTACGCTGCCTAAAGGCACTACATATGAACTTTTTGTTTAAGTAGACTACTGAATGCAACCTGATCCTCATGAGAGAATTTTATGCAAACTGGGACCCACGGGATAAGGACTCAAAAGTTAAGATATGAGGTCAGGTCGTTACTTTTACTGTTCATACTATGAATATTCAATTAGGTACACCCGAGGTGATACTGACATATTAAAGTTGATAAATATCGAGCCTCCATATGCATACATTCGATATCTACTATGCGAAACTATTCAACAGCCTGATGGATATGTCATAAAGAGAGCGACACTCACGTGTCCCTCTCCTATGGTCAGATGAACTAAGAGGCACCACTTATAGGCCAAGATTATCTACGCTTGACTCATCCATGGGATGATTTTGATCAAGGTGACATGCAATAGGGTATATCTTATTTATACCCTAATGCATGATGATATTGATTTAAATATAGGTTCCATCATCTTCTCGGCTATGAGGAAAGAAAGGTTTTAGGAAGGTCACTGGTATGGTTTTGGTGGATTGTTGACACAATTGTTGTTGGAGCAGGGTGTAATAGAGGAGGACTTTGATTATAGATCAGCAGTAAACACTAGACCACAGGATTTATCCCATACTAAGGGGAGTATAGATTGCAGTTCTACATTGACTATGCCCGAGCATCAGGCTGGGAATAATGAGATCACTACCCTGATATATGGCTTAAGATGCTTCAATTATAGATTGGTGGGCATCCAGCTACCTAGTAGGAGATTAAAGCTATAGAGTTAGACTATCCAGTCGGGCTTCATGCCAAGACCTTACTATGGATAGGCCCCAACTTTGTAGAGCCCGTAGATGATGATGTGCCCATAGATGAGGAGCAACGACTATGTTATTTAGATGATGAGTTAGAAGAGGAGGATGATGGTGATGATGATCCAAACTCGGGATATAAGGAGTCAAAGAATGACATAGATGACATATGACCAGTGACTCCTGTCCCACCTCATACTCTACTTACTTGCAAGCACTGGGATAGTGCTTCATCTTAAGTGTGGGGTGGTAGAATTCTCATTCCTTATACTCTTTTATGTGTTTATTTATGTTGAATTTTTTATCTTTTTATTTTTCTTTTTGGATATTAAACTTAGCCATTTCTAACTATTCAAAACATTATGGTCTATAATAGTTAGTATATTTAGTAATTGTTGTTTGCTTTTAGTTTAAAGTGTTTGTTGTTATTTCCCTCAAGGCAATATTTATTTTTTCCCTCAAGGTAATGTGAAATAAATTGTCATAGTTAGTTGCCCTCCCCTATGATAGATGGATGATGACCATCTTAAGAGGAGTTAGTCTTTAGAAGCTGAGAATTGATGAGAATCCAATTGCGACTTTTGGAGAAGTGCTTTATGTTGGGCCATTTGGACAGTAACTGCAAATATTTTGGTTTTAAAAAAAACATGTCTTAAAGTAAAAGGAGTTAATTGTAAATGCTTAATTTCAATAGGTGTAATTTGGCTTGTTGGCTTAAAGTTAAATTTGACAAAGAACAAGATCGGGAACTGTAAGGATCTAATTTGATTCCTATCATGCGCCAAGAATGAAAGTTTTCATTTGTATTCTACATATATAGGATTTTCTAGAACTTGCCCGGTGTGTTTACAAAGCAAAATAAAGGACGTTGGGTGTAGGAAATGATGTAGATATTTTTTTGATAGTCAAATTTTTAGATTTTATTTACCTACCCTTGTGTATATCCCTAGTTAGCCTCGTTGAATCTATATCTTGATTTCTTTGGTACCTTTATACATAGCCTAATTCCTTCTTTGATAGACCATAATTTGATTTCAAGATCCTAAGTGCTTTAGTGTAAAAGATTAATTGAGTAAGGAGTGTGAAATTGAAGTAGAAGAAAGTTAAAAGTAAATCTCCAACGTAATAAGTTATTGGTGTATAGTTGTGGTGGTTGGGAGTTAGAGAAATTTGTTCTAAAGAAGTTCCCATTATTTTTATCCCAATTGTGTTACAATGAATTTGTTTTGTCCCTGGTCTGCCTCGGATATTGTGCACCTCAACCAAGGCAAATAGCATTAGTCGAGAGTTGTTATGATAGGGGTGCATAACATTAAATGGGTGTGAATAAGGGCTGAAAATTGGATCATGATGTAAAGGAAAATACTTCTACCATAGTGTATTTTATTGTGTTTAATAAGATTGAGGCACAACAAATGATGTGTGAAGGTAGAAAAGGTGAAGTTGGGTTGATAGAGAATGATCTTAATTGTATAACGCGATGTATTAAAGCGCTTAGGGAGATTACCCACTATTTCCTAAATAGTCCCTACCAGTCCCTTAGCCTATATTGCAATCATGAAAGACCTAGTTGATTCTTCATCCCAACATCCGACTATTAGTAGAGTAGTACACTAAGGGCAAGCTTATGGTTCATCATCTATCATGCATGAATTCTTTGTTGAGAGTGAGTGATTTAAGTTTGATATTCCCCTTACATTGTATAATGAAAAAAAATTATGAGTGAATATGGGGAAACATTTTTATTGTGAGAGTGCATATAGATGACAGTCTGATTACTTATTGTGTATTTAGATTGAGTGATTTGATTAAGTTTTTGAACAAGTTGGAAGTTCACTGTTGAGATAAGGAGTTTTGAAAAGATTTATCCCACGTGCATAGAGGTATTTTGACATATTTCGAGATGAAAAGTCATTGTTAGAATTGTAAGTGCCCAGCACAAGTATTTCACTTAGGTTGTTATGTTAATCTTAAATGAGTATAGTGTGGATTGAGATTGTTCGAGGATGAACAAGGTTTTAAGTGTGGGGTGGTGATCTTAGGCGTATTTATATGTTCAATCAACAATGTTCACCCATATTTGGACTTGTTCTAAGTGCTAAGATATGTTATTCTTATTTTAGTTAAGCCGTAATTATGTTCCTTATCTAATGATTATGATTTGTGATGCAGGGTGAATTGCTAATGGAATTGGACAAAATTGGATGCATGATATGAAATAAGTGATGATTAATGCTGTGGAATTGATTATACTGATGTGGTAAGTTAATGAGTCTGGGAAGCATACATGAAAGGCTGAAGTACAAAGAAAAACAACTAGCTATAGAGGAATTGTTGCCTTAGTAAAATTTTTGAAGTGAAATTTTGGTGAGATGCTATGAAATATACACGATGTACCACTTACTCAATAAGTTACACCACCTAAAAGATATGATATGCAATGCGGTGTGGTGCTTCCTCAATGAGATATCTGACGTGGTGCATTGGTTGTTCCATAACAGGCAAAGTTTCCCTAGTATAAAAGCTAACATACAAACACATTTGGGATACTTTTGAAAGCACAATAGCGACAAAAAAACAACAAAATCTCTCTATTAGGGATCTTAGAATTTCTTTGGACTTCTTTCTTTCAAGATCAATTTTTGGTATATTTAATTATTTATTTTGATGTTGAATACAAACTTGAGTGGATAAACACCCTTGTTCTGGGGTTGAGGCGAAGAACATGATTACTTTTTGACATTCTTTATCGTAGTTATTGTTGGATTATCATCTGGGTTGTTCTTAATTTTTTATGCTTAGTATTTTGATAAGTGGCCACCATAGAATAAATCTATATTTCTATGTGAATCTGGGAGGAGAATCGTAGGATAGAATAAAGAAATTAAGAAGCACGGTTCTCATCCTTTTATAAAATAAGGGATAGGGATAGTCTTAGAAGCCTTGTTTGGTTCAAATCTAGGAAGATAGCCATATAAATCTAAATGGATTATTGCATCCCCACTTAACGATGTAGTTGCAAGGTTCATATAGGTAGAAGATTAGAGGTCAGGAGACCATGATCCTATTATAAACCCTGCAAATCAACAACCCGATAACCAACTAGACTATGATAAGATTAGAGATTTGTAAGATTGTTAGAAGTGCCTCAACCCTGGAATTCTTATCACTATTGTTTACAACCTCTGCTTTCTTTTCTATTGTCATAAATTGTTATTTCTTATTTATTTACATTTTTATTCAAAACTTCAAAAATCATCTTGATACTTTACACACTTAATACCTCCTTGTCTAAAACTAAAGTTGGTTGAATTGCTAGTTTTATAGTCCTCATGGGTATGATATTCGACTGTCTAAGTCACTATATTACTTGTGCGATTACATACAGTTGCATGTGTATTTGAACGCAACAAAATATCAAGGTATGCTTCTGATTTGGTGGCTGACATGCAGGCAAGAATGAGGAAGTTTGCTTCTGGGTTGAATCAAAATTTGATTTTAGAGAGCAAGACTGCCTTGCTGATTAAGGATATGAAATTCACTAGGTTGACTATTTATATTCAGCAGGCAGAGAATGAAAAGAGAAATCAAGCGGAGTTTGTGGATACGCAGGGTAAGAGGAGCAGGTTTTTTAATCTGGGAGGTGCTCAGTCTCAGGGTGGTCAAGATGGTGGAAAATGTTAGAAAAAGAATCGGGGGAGTTCTGGTCCCTACTCTTCTGCTAGTGCTTCTTATCTGTTGGGTGGCAGGCGTAATCATGGTGGTGACTATTTATGGGCATAGGGTGCTCAACTCAGGCAAAAAAAGGTTAGTCAATTTTTTTATGCCCACCTTATCAGTTTTGTAGTCGTCCTCATTGGGGTTATTACAATAACGAAAAGGAAAAATGCTTCAGGTGTTGCCAGGTAGACCATCGACTTAGGGATTGTCCGATTAATAAGGTTGTTATGGGGGAAAATAATATTCCTATGGCTTCATCTTCTGATCCTACACCTGGTGGTGTGTCATCTATTTTTGTTATTGCTCTTGGTTTTAGTGTTGGTCAAAATAGGTTGTATGCTTTGGCATCCCGATTAGAATCTAAGGCCTTACCTGATGTCGTTAATGGTATGTTACAGATTTTGTCTCTTGATGTATATTGTTTTCTTGATATGGGGTCCACACTCTCCTATGTGACTCCTTATATGGCTATATCTTTTAGTTTTGATCTAGAAGTTATTTTAGATCCTTTTTCTATTTTTACCTAATAGGTGACTCAGTTATTGCTAAGGGAGTCTATATGGGATATGTGGTATCTGTTGGTGGAAAGCAGTGGATCTGTTTGAGTTGGATATGGTGGATTTTTATGTTATTTTGGATATGGAATGGTTACACTCTTGTTATGCGTCATTGGATTATCAGACCCATAGGGTTATCTTTAGGTTCCCTGGTGAGGCGGTTATAGAATGGAAGGGTGTTTCTTTAGCTCATAGAGGGAGGTTTATTTTTTATCTTAGAGTTCGAAGGTTAATCTCTAAAGGTTATCTTTATCACATGATCCAGGTTAAAGATTCTGACTCAGAAGGTCTTTCTTTCTAGTCAGTTCTAGTGGTTAATGAGTTTTCCAGAGTTCTTTCCAGATGATATTCTTGGTGTTCCTTCAAATAGGGAAATAAAGCTGGGTATTGATCTTATTTCGGTCACTCGTCCAATTTCTATTCCTTTGTATAGAATAGCTTTGGCTGAGTTGAGGGAACTCAAGAAGCAATTTAAGGATTTCTGGATAAAGGGTTATTCGTCCTAGTGTATCTACTAGGGGTGCACCGCTGTTGTTTGTGCGCAAGAAGGATGTTTCCTTTTGGATGTGCATTGACTATTGGTAGATAAATAAGGTAACGGTTAAGAACAAATATCCTCTTCCAAGGATAGATGATCTATTTGACCAGTTGCAAGGTGCCGAGTTTTTTTCTAAGATAGATCTTTGGTCTGGGTACCATCAACTAAGGATTAGGGAGGTGGATATCCCTAAGATGACTTTTCATACTCGGTATGGGCACTTTGAATTTTTGGTGATGTTATTTGGGTTGACTAATGCTCCAACAACATTTATGGATCTCATGAACATAGTTTTTCGTCAGTAATTAAATCTCTTCATCACTGTGTTTATTGATTACATTCTGGTTTATTCGAAGAGTAAGGTGGATCATACTAATCACCTTTGTGTGGTGTTGCAAACCTCAAAAGAACAATAGTTTTAGGCCAAGTTCTCCAAGTGTGAGTTTTGGTTGAATTCTCTAACTTTCTTGGGTCATATTATTTCTAGTAAAGGGATTATGGTGGATCCAAAAGGTTGCTGTGGTGAAGAGATGGTCTAGACCTACAACTCTATTCTATATTTGGAGCTTCTTGGGTTTAGCTGGGTATTATAGATAGTTTGTGGAAAGCTTTTCACTGATAATTGCTCCTTTGACTAAGTTAACTCAGAAGAAGGTTAAGTTTTCCTAGTTAGATGGTTGTGAAGGGAGTTTTGAGAAGTTAAAGAATAAGTTAACTTTAACTCTAATTTTGAATTTGTTGAAAGGCAATGATGGGTTCATGGTTTATTGCGATGCATCTCGGGTAGGGTTTGGTTGTGTGTTGATGCAACATGGAAATATGATTGTCTATGCTTCCAGGATGTTGAAAGTACATGAGAGGAATTATCCTACTCATGATTTGGAGCTATTGGCGATTGTCCACGCATTTCTTGCCAGTACAAACTAACTTCTCAGTGAAGGATTATGCAAAGCTGTATCTTCAAGATATTATGAAGCTGGATGGGGTGCCTGTTTTGATTATTTCTAATCGTGGCACGCAGTTTACATCTCACTTTTGGCGATCTTCTCAGAGAGGGTTGGGGACTAAGGTGAGTCTGAGTACTGCTTTTCATCTGCAAAAGGATTGGAAAGTGAAGAGAACTATTTAGACATTAGAGGATATACTTTGGGCCTGTGTGATTAATTATGGTGGCAATTGGGTTGAGCATCTACCTTTGGTAGAGTTTGCTTACAAAAATAACTATCATTATAATATTGGTATGGCCCCTTTTAAGGCATTGTATGGTAGGAGGTGTAGATTTCCTATTGGTGGGTTTGACCTTGGTGAGGCAGACATGTTTGGTCTTGACTTGTTTTACCAGGATATGGAGAAGGTGAAGGTGATTCAAGATAGGCTTAAGGCTACCCAAAGTCGCCAAAAGTCCTATACGGATGTTAGGCATAGAGACTTAAAGTTTGAGGTTAGGGATACAGTTTTCCTTAAGGTATCTCCCATGAAGGGAGTTGTACAATTTTGTAAGAAGGGAAAGCTTAGTCCCTAGTGTATGGGTCCTTATAAGGTTTTGCAGAAAGTTGGTAATGTAGCTTATGAGCTAGAGTTTTCTTCTACCTTGAACTTTGTTCATCCGGTCTTTCATGTTTCCATGTTGAGGAAGTGCATTGGTGATCCTTTTTTGGTTGTTTCTTTAGAAGGGTTGGGTCTCACTGATTCTTTGTTTTATGAAGAGGTTCCGCTTGAGATCTTGGATAGGCAGGTTTATCATTTGAGGACCAAGGATGTGGCTTCAGTTAAGGTTCTTTGGCAAAATCATATAGTGGAAGAAGCTACATAGGAAGCGGAAGAGGACATAAAGTCCAAATATCTGTATTTGTTTTCCGCTCCTGGGATTCATGCAGAAGGTATGTGTCTTCAACATATCTTTGTTTTACGAGTTTGTTAAAGGAAAGATTTATATATTTGCCTCTTTATTTTTAAACTTTGTTAAAGATTGGGAATATATTTGATAAAATAATGCAAATGACTCTTGCGTGTGGTTACCCCTACCTTGTTCGTCATTTGGGGACGAAAAGTCCTAGTGGGGGAGACTGAAACACCCTATTTTCTAGACCTTAGAAAATTTCCTGAAATTCTGATCTCTGGACCCAATATGACTCATGGGTACGAGCTGTATATTGGGGTACAGATGGTATGGTAGTTGTATACTGACCAGTGTGTTTGGTGGGATGGATTTTAGTTACTGGAATGGATATGACTTAGGGGTATGAGTTGTATTGGTGGTTACGAATCATTTTTCTCCTTAACCTAATCTTGGACTTGGTTAATTAGGTTAGATCTGAGTACGAGTGGCTTATCATAAACCGTAAGCTAGGTACGAATCGTACCAGGGACTCA
Source organism: Capsicum annuum (assembly GCF_002878395.1). Classification (NCBI taxonomy): domain Eukaryota; kingdom Viridiplantae; phylum Streptophyta; class Magnoliopsida; order Solanales; family Solanaceae; genus Capsicum; species Capsicum annuum. Next base: position 12,554,056 of record NC_061118.1, on the reverse strand, counting down.
TACGGTAGGCAGTGTACAATCCTCCTAGTATTTTATTCTGCCAAGGATATGGGTCATAGATACGAATTATATGTTGTGGTTGCGACTTGGTTGGATGAGTCTAATACTAGAAAGTGTTTGGTCCAAGGGTGGAGGTTTAAGTTACGAGTGGTGGATACCGATCGTATTGGGAGGGTATAACTCGTGAGGGTTAGTCGTATCCTTATGACGGGATTTTGGTGCAACTTAAGTGAGGGTATTGTGGACATGTCTCCACTTATCCTAATAAGGTCCCATGCCTTCTAACCTACTTGCGAGGTTATTTACCCTATTATTCTATTCATTAACACTTAGAAACTCTTCCTAAACACTTCATAATTCTCTCAAGAGATTTTGATCAAGGGGAACTAGCGTTTCAACCAAGGGATCAATTCCGGGCTTGTCTTGGTGATTTCTTTCCATCCTCATCTTGGTTTAAGGCATATTCTCTTCCCCCATTGTTCATTTTACTTAAAGGCATGATTTATAAGAATGTTTTCATGATTTTACTCTTACATGATTTTGGCTTACAAATATGATTTAGGGGTTTTGATGTTAAATGGTTGGTTATGGTTTCCCATGGTTTTAATTATTCTTTTATATGCATTAATGGTGGTTTTGGATAATTGGCTTGAATGGAAATGGTTTATTGGTAATTGGAATTGGTTTTGGTCATATTATGCCCCCAATGTGTTTGACAAAATGGTTATAAAGATATGTTCATTACATTGGCTTATTTTAATTAAACTTTTGCATGTTTTAAACTTGGTAAAGGAATTATACATGGTTTAAATGGTATAGAAAGGCTAAAGGCTAATTGGTTATGCTTGTGGTGAACTGGAAGTCTCCCAAGTGGTTTAATATGGTAAATAAAAGGGCACTTGAAAGTCCCCTTAAACCTATAAATGGTTGACTATGGATTATACTTGCAAGTAAAGGTTGGTATGGCGATACCAATATCAATGGCCTTGGTTAATAAATTGTTAATGGGTTGTTTATTTGAAAATTGATTTTAATTGGGTATTAATGGCGGGATATGTATCAAAGCCGTGGAAGGTAGAGGTCCCGGGGAGGACAAAAATTGGAAACTCATATTTGCGAATATGAGGTTAGTCTTGGTGACCGTGTGCATGATGTCACACTTTATTTTGGGGATGTACTAGTCATCCCATGGGATACTTCCCTGGTCGTGTGGCTACACGCGCTGAGGACCTTTCAACAGGAGGATCTGAACCTATATAGCCTGTGGGTGGTTTAGGACGGCAAAGCTACATAGCCCAGGTAAAGGTTTTAAAGGCATGCTAAACCCGGTCCATATTCCCGACATATATGTATATGTATGGTTGTGTGCATATGGATGATTTTACTTGGTTTTATAAATGACATTATTTTATCCTTACCCTGAGATTATGCTAGTGGTCACTCGCTAACCCCGCCTATTAGCGGTTGTATACCTACACTATGCAGGACCTACCGTTCTACTTCTCCTACATAGTGATTGAATCGGGATCAATATTTGGACTGAAGTGGTAAGCTTCCATCCTTTTGGAAGGCATCATTTCATGTTATAGATATACCTAGACATATTGGTTTTGTTTTGGATATTGGTTTTGGCTATGGTTGGGTGCATGTCCCAACTAGGTTTTATTACTCTTTTGGTTAGAGTGTTTGTGGTACTTCTATGGATTGGAATGGGCGTGATCGGTATGGGTGTTAGATTTGGCATTATAATAGGCTAGGAGTCTGGCATCATTGGACACAATTTCTCAATGTTCCGTCATATTTCATTTTGGGAATAATTATATATTATTTTGGAACGTCCTTGGTTATGGCCTGGTTTATGGCCCTTGTTTTGGTATGATTGGATTGGTGGTATGGGATGGTTGGACTCGGTTGGGTTAGTCACGGTTATGATCTATTCTCAGAGTCTTCATGTAAGCTGCTGCACTATTATTTTACATGCTCGAAATTCAACCAACTTAGGGCAGGCTGCTGGATGTTGGGTTGGGTAACGTGTAACGACCCAAGACTATACCCTAGTCGTTACACGATACCTATAGTCCCGAGAGATCACAAGCTAACCCATGAGCTGGTGCCTGCTGTGAGCACTGAATAATATAATCATGAACGTGGAAGAATATTACTTAAATACCATAAGGTTTTAATAATGAAATAACTACTGAATTATGATTTTGGTAAAAATACTGAAATTTGAATAGTTTGAATAGCTAACTGTAGTGTCTAAAAAGCCTCTAAATTGGATACTGCGAGTTGATGGGACAGTCCCCAACTAACTCTACTAACTACTGAGATAAAGACATGAAGTAATATAATCCGTCCTCGGATGATGAGGACTCACCACTGCTACTGTACTATTGATGATCTGAAGGTCTAAGTGCGATCCAAGAACTAAGCATCAGCACCTATGATATGATAGATCATAGCGCAAAAAAAAGGTATATGATCAGTACTTTTAATGTACTAATATGCTAAAAAAGGTAGGCTGATATGCATGGTTTCATGAACAAAACTAATAATTAACTGGATAGGCATGTAAAGCATGTGTACTAAGTAAAAAGCATGGAATCTGTAGATACTGATAAATGCATAGAAATCTGTAAATACCGAGGATGTATGATCAAGCATATAACATAACTGAGTAAAATCTGTAAACTGAAATAACTGAAATCTATATGTTTTGGTCAAACAACACTAAGACTGAATAACTGAGCTGGGACTGTAACTAAGACTATATCTAAGATTGTGGGAGGTATCATCTAACTGACATTCCCCAATTTTAGCTAATCGGGGTCCAACCTATAACCCCTAATGGAAGGGTGTTAATACCGTGCCACGGGTAGTAAAAATGGTTGTGTGGATCCACTAAACTAATATAATGTCCAAAGTACTAAGGGTGTCAAGCTTGAACTGACGGGTGACCCCTACGAGGTAGTCCATCCTAATCTGACGGGTGACCACTGATATCCTATGCTGGATACGTAGTTCTGGAGTATAGTGACTTCTACTAACGAATCTGCCTATCTGACGGGGAATCCATCATCCCTACACTCGCTCGGCGCTAAATCCTACTCCTAACTGAAAGACACTGAGATACTAGACTGTTCTGAGTTGAATAACTGATATCTGACTATTCTGATAATGCTCATAATATAATCTGAAGACTATTCTGTAATGTAATGAGGCTATACTAAATACATAGCTATGGTTTTCGGGCATTCAATACCCCCAGAATTCAAAATAACAATATTGAAAAGATACTAAAGCTTGAAGACCAAAACATGAAGGCTCTTATTAAATAAATCACTCTTGTAGGCATTTTATCAAACACTTGTAGTTCATGGTTTAACACAATCATAGGAATGTCATGGAATTTATAGGAATAGCACGAATTCATCATAATAGCATTAAATCATGCTTTAATTTAATAAATAGTAACATTAAAATATGAAAGATTGAATAATAACAATAATTATAATAACAATAATTTCATGGTAACATGGTATAAAATCAATAGTACATGGAGATTCATGGATGAAATCATAATTTAAAACATGATAACTTGAAAAGATCACAAATTTATAATTTAAAAGGGTTGCTTGGACTCCATGGATGAACATCTAACATACCTGGGATGACGAATTTAGAAGGATTGATGGAGAGTTTGTGTGATTTGACCTTGATTCTTGAAAGCTAGGGTTTCTAGTTCTTGAAAGAGGGGATTTTTAATTTGAGAGAAAGTGAAAAATGATGAGTATTTAGGTCAATTAGGGGTTAAATTTCGTTCTTAGGATGAGCTTAGGACTTAGGAAAAAGACCCAAATACCCTTAAATGAATTTAAGAATACAAGCTGGAAACTAAAATCCCAATTGTTGGCCTTGGTGCAACGCATAACTATCACGCCAAGCCACTGGAAAAGGGACAACTAGGACCTGGAAAAATACCATGATGCGCCACCATCATGGTAAGCCTGTGGATGCCAATTTGGACATCTCCGTGATGTGCCATGATCACGGAGGCCCATTGGAAATTGAAAAATGGTAAATTGGCCTACTCCGCGATGTGCCATGATCATGGAGTCACACTGGAAATCGACAATTGTCATCTGGGCTGCCTACGTGACGTGCTATGGTTTAAAATAACGGTGTTTAATGACTGAAACTTAAAATTGTCATAACTTCTTACTCGGTTATCAAATTTAGGCGAACTTTATATCGTTGGAAAGGTAACTGGATTTCCTACGCAATGGCAGGTTCTAAATTAAAAAATAATATGTGTTTCAAAAATTTCATACACGAATACTCATATATTAGGACTTAGATTATGCTAGGAAAATACGAGGTGTTACATAACGGGGGTGGTCTCCGGTCTCGGTCGGATTTGCGATGCCCATTACGACAAGGCCCCAGGGTGGGTCGTGTAAACATGTGACCATACCATAGATGCATCTATCAAAACATATAATAGTAAATGGTTCACATGGCGGTTAACGAGCCCATATCCAACTTTAGTTGGTATAATAACCAATTTATGATGAAAACAAGCAACACATGAAAATTCTTGAAGAATCTTTTATTTTTTTCAGTATATAACCACGTGAATTCTCAATTATTGTTACATCATATTTGAACTGGATGACCAATAGATCATGCCAAATTATATATTTTTATAAATTTTTTAGTTTACTATCGCATTATGATTTCATCATCATGTCCATATTTGTATGAACAAACATGAGAAAAAGACAGGTAACTTTTCACATAAATATTTAAATTTGCTTCAATTGTAGACATACAGATATTAAATCTTCTCTTAACGTATAGTCTCCATATATTTTTATTTTGGCTAATGCTTTCAAAACTCAATAAGTTTCTTTTGAGACTTACTTCAACCCCTATATCATATGTAGACAATTTTATCTCACCTAGCAGTAACATTGTAGCTCTTTGAGAGCTGTTAAATAATTATGTACTCCATAACATCATTTGTATGGGTGAACATCTCCTTTTAGGGAGAAAATAATTATTGTTATGACAAAATCCATGATAAGAAAGACCCCACTCTTTCTTTACTTTTACCTTTAGTAATTCATTTTATATGGTTTGACAAAATTCTTTTGATGTACCATATGTATGGGGTTAATGAAAAATTCATTCTGCCACATCATATATTCATTTTGGTTATGATCATAACTTTTCTAGGAAAGAATCATTTCTTTCTTTTAAACTTTGATAGATCATGATAAGATATCACGATTCACAGTCATGATGGACATCTACCCTAAACTATGGTAGGATAACTATACTTAATTCAACCCTCATTTAACAAACATTACATCCACATTCTTCTAACACCAACTATTATCATTAAACAAGTTTTAAATTATATTTATTCAACTAATAAATAATTGATATCGAACAATGGATTTAACAAATTACTAATAGAGTGTGAAGACCTTTATTTATTACATCCCCTCGACCTGAAGTCGTCGGATAAGAACATCTATGAGAAATGAATTTTAAAATAAAATGATTGTCCGAAACAAGGAAATAAATTAAAAAATGTCTTAGTCCTGAAATAAGGGATATGAACAATGATACAAAAATTCAAAGGCTGCTCGGTGTTGATGCTCAACCTCAAATCGGAATTAAAAACTACTGGCTAGAGCTGAGGTATCATGTCAAATATTGGAATATGCTCTACACTCAATAAAATATATAGTATCAATACATCATCAAGTACTGATAGACATCATAGGCCGACTAAACTCAATACCATAAAAATAAGTAAACCAAATAATTGCAACAATATTCAGAAGAGAATCCATAATTAAAGACATCAACACCTTTATGACACTTCACATTAGGAAATCACAAGATCACATTACACATGTTTACACGTAGTCATTTGTAACAAAAAGTTATATCACAACACATGATTCTAATCAACATTCAATACACATGAATAAATGTATGAATGCACGATATGTGCATCATATATTTCTATTTTCAATATCATCAACAACTTCATCTTTATCATGAACATTATGATTTCAGTAACATCATCAACATCATCTTTATCTCATCAACATCATCACCATCAAACTCATGAACATCATGAGTTATATATCATCATCATTATCTCAATAACATTAATACATATAAATATACAATGCAGTAAATAATTACAAGTAGTGCTCGAAAGCAATCACAATTACTCAATTCACATATATGGACAAAGTCCAGAAAATCTAATTGCTATAATAAACTGTAACCTACCTTGATTTCTTGCTCAAATCAGTTCTAGGCCACAAAATGTCCTTTTCTTTCACTTTCAACTTTCTCTTGATTTATAACAACAAGATTGCACACTCATTAATAAATTTATCCATCTTTAACCACCTGACATTAACAACAAACCATTTTAACCATAAATTACCTTACAATTTTCTACTCCTTAAACCTCATGAACCCTACTTTAATTTGCATGAACCACTATGATTCTACTCACATTAGTATTTTCTAATACCGTAGAATCATTATCTACTAATTTTATACTCATTACCACTAAATTACATCAATTTCATAAATTAGGGAAAAATTCAATTTTTTACTATGAATAAGCTTTTTAACAATTTCAGGGATTAGAAGGAGTAATTCATGTATAGAATATAAGAAATTTACCTCTAAAATGAAAAATTCTAAAATTCTGCAAAAAATTGCCTTCTTCAAAGCCCTCTCACATTTTTTAGAAAGTGGAAAATAAAACATGTTTTCTGATTTAAAAGTATAAAACATTGTCACCGTTGTAGCAGTAAAGTTACCACTATGTTGGTTCACGACTATAATAGGCTACCTGTAATATCCCGCAAAATTTCTAGCTTAATTAGTCCTTTAAGATTGTTAAGGGGTCCTAGACTTAGAAAATTCCAGCTAAGTATTCAAACTTAGTTTATTTTTAGCCTTCGAAAGTTGAAAATCTCATTTCGTTACCTTAATGTCCTTTAAGTGTCTATTTTTAGTTAATTCATGATCAGGAAGGTCAATAGGTGTTTCTGAACAAGTTTTGTATTTTTTGGACTTCGTTTGATGCTTATTTGGAATCCCAAAATAGTGAACCAACGCGATCTTGGCATGTCGCGTCAACTATTGCATCGATGCCATCAACGCGCCGCATCGACCTGTGCGTTGGTAACCAAGTTTTAGTCATTAAAATACCGCATTCTTGGGGGTATTTGGGGTTTTCCCCCCGACCCTCATCCCCCAAAACATTAAATTTAATACCCTAGAAAGCAAATAAACTCATTCTTTCACAATTTCTCTCAAGAACAAGCCTTAGGGTTTTTAAATTTCAAATCAAGAACATAAAATTTCCACCATTAATTTCTAGAAAATCTTCAACAAGGTATGTAAAGTGTTCATCTAAGGGTCCCTTCTACCCTTTGAGTTCAAGAAACTTTTTTTAAAAACAGGAATTTTGATTTCCATGTTGTGGGTTTGAATGTAATCATGTTAATGTTGTGGTATGTGTTCCAAGTTGAAATCTTTATATATTTCTTGAGATTATGATAGCATGTAAGTAGACTTTTGATTCTCTTATATTGAAACCCTAGGATTATAAAGTCATGGTGTATTAGCATTGTTGTTCATGCCCAAGTATGAAGCTATACCTACCATGTGTTTGATAAATACTAAATTGAGATTATGGTTCTTTTATGATCCTTTGGTAATCTAAATGATGATCTTATGCTATACCCACATGTTCATGATATCTTCCATGCTAAATCTATACCTTGTATGTGTTTGATGGAATGCTCATGAGATTGGTTTAATGAAATAATGATGTGTTAGCGTGCATTCCTATTCATGTGCAAGTTCATGACTTTCAAGTGATTGATGAAATGCCTCATAGATTGTATTATGAGTTTTTGACTATTGTCAAGTATTTAAGAATTGTCATGTTTTATTATTTTTATGCTATCAATTCCTGGGGGTATTTAATACCCGACAATTTAGCTGTGTGCCTAGAGCCAGCGTTAGTTACAAAATAGCCTTAGTCATGTCATGATCAGTAGTACTCTAGTTTACTTACAGAATTTAGAAAAACTCAGTAAACTCAGTATTAATCTAGTCCCATTTAGTACATAGTTCAGTCCTTAGTAATCTCAGTCATCTAACAAAACTCTGTAGTATTTCGTCAGTCAATGAAACTCAGTAACTCAGTTCAGTTAAGTTAATCAGTACGATTAGTAATAGATCAATCCAACCTAGTATAAACTAGGAAATCAGTCTAGTGTCTATTCAGTTGGGAGTAGAATTCAGCACCGAGTAAAACCAAGGATGGGGCTCACCCACCAGTAGAGGGTGTGATCCTTAAAAGCAATCCCTGCATTCCAGAGCTACATAGCTAGCGTAGGTCGACATATAACCCTACGAGTCTAGGATTAATACATCTCATTCAAGTTCTCCTAATAGCGAGGGGTTGATAAAAGATCTCCCTGTTAGAGAGGGTTAAATCATAGCTTATCTTTACCCATGGCCCGGTACTGATATCCTTCCAACTGGGGTTATAGGTTAGACCCTAAATAGTTCAAAAAGGGGCATGTAGGTTAGATGATTACCTCCCATAGTGTCAGTCTCAGTCGTCAGTAAAGAACTCAGATAGTTTTACAAATTTTAGGACTGTCAGATATAGTCACTCAGCTCAGTACGAAACTCATCTAGTTCCATCAGAAATAGGACTGTTAGACACAATCACTCAGTAAATAGTATATTAGTTATCAGTTACATCATTTAACCAGTATTAAGACTCAGTATTCAATATTATCACGATCTCAATTATAGTTCACGTATTTATATATGTACTCTCATTCAGTTAAACTCATGTTATTCAGTTGTTATTGTTCATGCATATGGACCCTTGCATTTATCTTTACCTCACTTTGAGTACCAGTACATTCACACGTACTAACGTATACTTTTCTTTTGTGCTATAGTGTTTTATACCATAGGTTCAGACATATGGGCTCTAGAGCACCCTTAGCATATTAAACTTTCAGCAGACAGAGTAGTGGTGAGTCCTCATACTTCGAGGACATATTTATTCATTCAGTACCTCAATTTATTTTCAGTAGTTAGAGTTAGTTGGGGGCTTTTCCCATCAACTCCATAGTTTAGACAATTTTAGAGGCTTTTCAAACTAGATGTTCAGACAGTAATCAGTATTTCAGATTCTGATGTTCTATCAGATTTTATTATTTCTCTATATTAGTATTACAGTTTTTAACCTTATGGCATTTCATCCCATTATTCCATATTATACAGTATTATTACTCAGTTATTGCAACAGGTACCAGTCATGGGTTAGCTTGTGGTCCTTTGAGATTATGAGCACCGTGTAGCATCTGTGGTACCAAACTTAGGGCGTTACACTACTGCTGCAACGGTAAAAATAGTGGTACTTTTTTTTGCTGCGGTAGTATTGCTACAACTATTCCATTTCTTGCTATATTAGTCCTGAGTTAGAATCTCAGGGCCCCTATTCATTTATTCTCATTTTGCAAACATTCTCAAAATATGATATCACGAACCATTTCATCCATGGTAAATTCTATAATCAAAGTTCTATAACTCTGTTTTATGTTTCGAAAATTGTTATAGCTTCCTAAACTCATCATCTCTCAAAAAATAAGTCAAATATCTCCACCAATACTCATATTAGCTCTAAGTATCCTTAGAATAGTGCACCCTAAAAAATTATCCAACACTAGACTAGCCCTGGATTCCTTACAAATTATTTAAGAAAAGACTTGGCAAATGTTTTACCTCCTATTTCAACATAATTCTGGTTTGGGTTATTACATTAGATACCAATTTACCACTTATTTGTTTTCAAAGGACAACTATCCCAAAATAACATAGTTAACTAAAAGGAAACAAGGAATACCTGGATTAATGAAGAACTGTGGATATCACTTGTGCATGTCCACCTCTGTATCCCTAGTTGATTCCTCATTAGTACTGTTCCTTTATTAAGCCTTTACACATGGGATGACTCTAGTTCTCAACTTTCTCACATCTCTATTTAATATGATAATTGGTTCCTCTTTATAAGACAACTCTTTATCAAATAACTTAGGGTCTCAATGAATAATTAATCACTATCCTGTGATACTTCTTTAACATAGATACGTGAATACCAGGTAAACCCTAGACATACTAGGGGGCAAGGCTAACTTGTAGGCTACTGACCCCACTCTCTTCAAAATCTCAAAGTGACTAATGTATCTCAAACTCAATTTTCCCTTCTTGCTAAAATTCACTACCACCTTTATGGGTGACACTTTTAGGAGTATATTTTCTCCCTTTTCAAACTTCACATCACACCTTATTGTTTGCATACTATTTTTGTTGGATCTAAGATGCTATGATCTTTTCCTATACGAATCTCATCTTTTCTATCAACTCCTTAAGCATTTCAGCATACCAGTCCTCACTTTAAATACATCAAACCATTGGAGATATGCACCTCCTACTATATAAAGCTTTAGCTATGTCAATACAAGAGTGATAGCTATTGTTGTAGGCTAATTCACACAATGGTAAGTATTAAACCCACTAACCCCCAAAGTCCAAAACACAAGCCCAAAGCATGTCTTCTAGCACTTGAATAGTTTTCTCTGACTAACCGTCAGTTTGTAGGTGGATAGTTTCTCTGAAGTCCAATCTAGAACCCAGATCTGACTGAATTCTCTTTATAAATTATAGGTAAAATATGTACTTTTATATAATACAATCAAAACAGGTACCCTATGTAGCCTTTCAATATCTTGCACATAAATTTTGGCTAGCTTACTTGCATTATTATCTACTCTTATCGGTTTAAAATGAGTCAACTTAGTTAATTGATAAAAAATGACCCTATAGAGTTGCACCTACTTAATGTTTTAGGAAGACTAACCACGAAGTCCATGGTCATTCTTTCCTATTTTCATTCTAAAATAGGCATCCTCTGAAATATACCACCTAGTTTTTGGGGCTCATACTTGACCTACTGGCAATTTTAACACTTGGTCATGAAATGTACAATGTCACGCTTCATTCTTTGGCACCAATAATACTACCTCAAGTCACTACACATTTTATTGGAACCCGAATGTATAAAGTACTTAGATTTGTGATCCTCGATACGAACAGTTGAAATTGAATTACCTACCTGAGGTATACATAAGGGCTCTTGAATTGTCAATACTTCTTCATCATTAAAAATAATCTGTCTAGTCTCACCCTGCAATACCTTTTCTCTGAGGTTCCTCTGCTTCTTGTCTTTGAACTACATGCTTTTGATTTGGTGAAAGAATGTAGACCTAACTTTGGCATGTGCTAATACCCCTCATCTATTAGTCTCCTACAACCTCAAAAAACTATTAGCCAAATACTACACCTCTCTTGCCAATGGGTGCCTTGACACTTCCAGCCATCTAAGCTTTCCATGCTATTTAGTTTTTGGCTTAACCCGTACCCGGGTGATATAAGATTGAGATATCATAGTCTTTGATCAACTCCATCCACCTTTTCTATATTAAGTTTAGATCTCTTTGTGTGAACATATGTCGAAAGTTGTAGTGGGCAATGAATATTTCACAATTCACCTCATAGTAACAATGTCTCCAAATCTTCAAACAAAATACCACAATTGCCAACTCTAAGTTATAGGTGGGGTAGTTTTTCTCATAAGGCTTCAATTTCCTTAAAGCATAGGCTATTATGTTTTGATCCTGCATCAAAACAACACCTAAACACAACTCTGAGTCATTACAAAACATAATGAAATCCTTGCCTTCATAGACAAGTTTAGGATTGAGATCAAATTCAACAAAGTTTTGAGATTTTGGAAGCTCTACTCACACTTGTCCTCCCACACAAATAGAAATTTCTTTTGAGTAATGTGGGTTATATGCAAGGAATGGCAACAAACTCCTTAACAAATTGACAATAATAACTGGCCAATCTTACAAAACTATGAACTCCTATTGCATTCGTCGGTCTATCCCAATTCTTGAAAAACTCAACCTTCTTAGGGTTTACCGTAACCCCTTCCTTAGAAACCATGTGCCCCATGAAGGACACTGAAGATATCTAGAACTAGAACTTAGAATATTTAGTATATAGTTGCTTTTTCTTAAGTGTAAAAACCCAATTTTCTAGAATCAGAACATCCCACGGTGCTCATGATCCTGAAGGACCACAAGGTAACCCTCTACTGATATCTGTACCTGAGCACTACATAATATAGATAATAAATGGGAACTAGCCATAAGGTTTGAAACATCTAAAAATACTCAAAACTAGAAATTAAATACTGATATATCTATCCAAAAATCCTCTAAACTGTTTGAACTATGGATTTGATGGGATATGTCCCCAACTAACTACGTCTACTAAAAATGAACTAAATTTGATGTGATAATAAAATAAGGATCATCCTCAATTGAAGAGGACTCACTGCTACATCTACTGCTGCTCGGACTGAGCTGCTAAGGGTTCACTAGATCTCGTTCCTCTGGACATATGATGTCAAATAAAACACTATAGTGCAAATATGTTAGTACGGGAATATACAAAGTATGAAGATTAGGTAAGGCTAAATATAAGGGCTTATGCATTAACAATTAATTAACTAAATAATCATGAGAGTACTAAATGAGAACACATGCATGAATGCACAAACCATAACTGAAATCATCATGACTCTGAATATTGAAACTCGAATACTACTTTACTATTATCTGAACTCACTACTGATACTGAAATACTGAACAACTGAATCTTCTGATATCGATAACTGAGTACTAAAGTTGAGATCAGTCCTATCTAGTGAATGATCTAAAAAACTAATGATACTGAAGCTGATTAACTGAATCTACTTATATCAATGAATGAACTCTGAGCTTACTACTCTCGACTGACTGAATCTGAGACTGAGATCAAGCCTACCTAATGGATGATCTTTGGATCTGATAATGAGATTACTCACAGAATCTGAGATCGGGATTAAGACTACCTAATTGGGTGATCTCTGGATCTGATAATGAGATTACTCAACTGAATCTGAGACTAAGATCAAGCCTACCTAACGGGTGATCTCTGGATCTGATAATGAGATTACTCAACTAAATCTGATACTTAGATTAAGCCTACCTAACGGGTGATCTCTGTATTTGATAATGAGATTACTTAATTACTGCTAGCTCCTACTCCCAACTAAAAGACTCTAAACTGATTCTTAATTGAACTTAAACTAAGATGAATCTATTATTGATCATATTTCAAAAATGATCTGACTGAATTACACTGAATTCACTTGGTTTCGTATCTGACAGAATACTACTAAATCTCATAATTGGATTATATGATACTGAGTTCCGAACTGAACACTTGAATACTACTAGATTTGAGCTGAGTACTGAACTGAGGCTAGAATACTAATGATACTGAGATTACTGAGATTTCTAAGATTTCTTAAGTTCTATATCTATCTGGGAGTACAGAGTTCTACAACTTACTGAGTTCTGAGAATCGTGGCTTGATCGAGATTATCGTGAAAACTAACACTAGCTCTAGACTGCAACTAAATTATCAGGTATAAATACCCCAGGACTAGATAACATAAAAGTAAAACATAAACATTTTTGAATAATCAAGACCATGGATATTCATTCACCATCACAATCACTAAAGCATCTCTTCAACCATTTAGGAATCATAAACATGTGATAATATAGGGAGACATGCTATTGACTCATACTCCGTTCAACAAGGTCTTACATCAAATACTTAGCATACACTAAGAACACATAATTGGGGGATTTCATGCTACATTCCTCAATTCATTCACTAAGGCTTTTCATCATACACTTGGCATGCATGGGCTTGGACACAATTGGGGATTTCTAGTCATCATGCTATAATGGCGCTAATTTCTTCACATAAGCATTTCATCGAACATATGGGGAGCATGCTTTGCTTATTCAACAATTTCTACACTTAATTGACATGAACACATCACTTAACAAGCAATTTGAAGAGGGTTTATCATGAACATCACATGAATATCACATACTAGGGTCAAAGCTTGAAAACCTTGTAAACAAACATGAATTAAAACTCAATAATAGCATGAATTTCAATTTCAATTTACATGAACCATGAAAACTCATAAACATAAGAAGCTTTGAATTTTGAAAAGGATTCTTGAGCTTCTTGGGTGAAAGGGACCCAATAATCAACATCTGCATACCTTAGTTTCTTGATTCTTGAAAAGTAAACAGAGAAATCTTGGTCATTGGGGTCTTGATTTAGGAACCCTAGCTCTTGTTCTTGAACAATTGTGAGAGAAAACTAGTATATTTTTGGTTAAATAAGGCCAAATCATGTGTTAAGAAGTATATATAGGGGTAGCAAAATAATTGTTTTTGCCCTTGGAATTAAACTAAAAAATTCCAATTTTACATGCTGGCACGATGCGCCATAATCGTGCTAGCTTATAGGAAATTGGAAAATTAGGAAACTTCTTGATGGTGCAATGCGGTGGAAATCACGTTTCCCCCTTGGTTGCAAACTGAAAAGGCATCACGACGCAGTGAAATTGCGTTGGTACACTGGAAATTGACAGCTCTAAAATTAATCCTTAGTGCAACGTGCCATAATCGTGGAGGCTTATTGGATTTTGACAATTACCATTTTGGCTGGCTCCATGACGCGCTAAAGTAGCAGGTTGTACACTGTCTTACTAAAATGGCTCTAGCTCTTTGCCGAGTGTTGGATTTAGGCAAATTTGGTATCGACAAAAATCTTATTCAATGCTCTACATGATAAAAATTTGATATTTGGGAAATTCTACATGGTTCAAAATATTTCTCACTTGAAAAGACACAATTCAACCTTTTAGGGCCAGATTAACACTTTACTGAACACGCTCTAAGGCTCAGACTACGAGAAAATTTTATGGGGTTTTACATTAAGCTGATTCTGGTGTAGAATTTTATGGGGTCTTACATGATGCCTAATGAATACATGTAGCTTTGGTACTCATACTATACTTTTGTACCTTTTTTATGTAGATATAAGTACGAGTGACCACTATTGAAACCAAGATCATACGGATTCTATTTTAGATATAGGTTGATCTCTTGAAGTTGAATGCATTTTTTCTTATATTATTTAGGTCTAGTATTTCACTATTCAACATAAATTTATATTTGACTATTTCAGTACTTATGTTTCTTTTGTTAGTAGCACTTGTACCGACACTAGTAGCTTATGGGATGGTTATTGATGTTTTAGCTATCTTTCAAAATATTATTATTACTTGATTATTATAATAAGTCTTTACTTTCAAATTTTTGGCCTTTAAGCCTTTTCCACCAAATTATCCAATTGGTTATAGTTCTAGGATACAGTTTGACTTACCTATTGGTGGGATAAAGTAGGTTCCATTATGACTCATAAATTGGGTTATGACAAATTAGTATCAGGGCCATGTTTACCTGTATTATTGGTACAATATAAAGTGTCTGGTAGAGTCCCATAGATCAGAATGATGATGTCTATTTTTTTTATCTTTGAAAGGATATCCCATATTCTTAGGAGTTCTTCCCTTGTTTTACTCATTTTATGCTAAGGGTTTGAGTTAGTTTCTAAGGATTCTTTTGGTTTCACTCTTCTGTAGATGGCTATGACATGTTCTACTGCTATATAATATGAGGACCCTGACCCAAACCTGAAGATCCTATTATAGTTTGTCGATGATCGAGAGGTCGAGGATAACCTAGAGATGCAGCCCCAACTAGGAACTAGGATAAGAGGCTTTTCCTAGACCATATTGTTTCTTTCAAGCTAGAGATTCTTTCACCCCAGTCAGTGGGGGACAAGGACCAACCTAATATCCATTTAGGTTTATTTTTTCTTCAATACTCAGGGATGCATTAGTTTAACTTTTAGGATTGGCTAGTGATGCACCATCTAATGGTGCATAATTATGGATCAGAGTGGTACTGAGATAAAGGCCCAACCTATAGCTGTGGATCTTAGAGTTAAGGTCCCTCCTGTACCTGCGATTGCTCAGTCAATAGGTCCTTAGTCGGTGGTTACTTCATCTTGTTATATCTATTGAGGATCCAAAAATGATGGGTAGATTCTTTAGATTGGCTTTGCCTAGGTGTTTGGTCCACTAGGCGAGGATGCCTTTGAGTTCTTCATTGCTTGTGAGGATAAGCTCTATACTTTGGGCTTATTTGAGACTTGTAGTTTGGATTACACTACATTTTAGTTAGATTTTGCTGTTCAACATTGGTGGAGAGTTCATCTTAATTCTAGGCCAGCTGGATCTCCCTCTAAGACATGGACTCTATTCTCTAAGATCTTTTTGAGAAGTATATACCTTACAGTCTTAGGGATCATTTGAGGGATCAGTTTTTGAGGTTGGAGTAAGGCTCTATTACTATTATGGATTATGAGGCTCGATTTTATAAGTTGGCTAAGCATGCTACTTATATTCTGACTATCGAGTATGATAGAGTTTGGTGTTTCATTCAAGGATAGAGGCTTTATCTTCTCTTGTCTATGCAGAATTTGATTGTTGTGGGTAGGTGTTTTGGTAATATTTTTTATCATACTCAGTTTATAAAGGTGATGCATTGCGATGCCCAAGGGGGAAACAATATGAGGCCACAATATTAGGGTAGTTTCAGTGGGAGTTATAGTAAGTCAAAGTTTAGAGGCAGTGGTTCTCAGGGTAGGTACCTTTTGCATCAGCCATATCAATATCAGGGCCAGTCTAGTAGGCCTATCTAGGATGCTCTTCCAATCACTAATTGAGGCTAGTCTAGTTTTAGTAATCATTCTAGCCAGTGTAGTGGTTAACCTCTAAGAGGTTCATTTTCTTAATATTCTATCCGTGGTGGTTATTTTAGGTCAGTCAAATCTTTTGTGTATCAAGGACATGTTATGGTTATAGGACTTTACCATTTCTCAAGAAATTACCCTAGTCGTTAAGCGATAGTTCCTTCAGCTTAGAGTATTCCACTAATTAGGGCAATACATCCACCATCTAGAGTTGGTATGCATGGTTGTCGATGTAATCCATAGGGTGCTCATAGAAGTTCTCAGGAAGGTAGGATAGGAGATTGGTTAGGATCCCAACTAGGTGGCAGGGTTGGTCAGTTGTATGCTGTGCCTGCAAGACCCAAGGTTGAGTCCTCAAATATTATTATTATAGGTATGATTTTAGGGTGCTATCAGTCAATTTTTTCTTTATTTGATCTGGGATCCACTTAGTAATGTATTACCATTGAATTGTGGTTGATGGTGTGAACTAATGAGGCTATAGTATGTTAGTAGTGAATATAATATTTATGGAGTTGGAAGAGTAGTTGGATGTTTTAAATTTTATAGATAAAGTAATAATATTATTACAACCTTAGTTGAATTATATTCCATTAAAGATGTCATGATTTATTTTCCTTAATTCTATTTTATGATTATATGGACTAACACGGTTGGCCGATGATGCCTACTAGTACGTGTGGTTGTACTAACACTACTCTTCTACATTCCTTCTTAGAGTGTAGACTGGATGCAGGTTAGTTGTAGTTACTAGATGGATGACAATTTCAGCACTAACTTCTGCACTTTTTTCCTGGTAGATGTTAGAGTCTTTGTATTATTTATTTCATTGTCAGTCTATGTTGTAATAGGTAGCTTTTGTAAATGTTTGGCCAAGACTTCGGATAGTGAAGGACATTTGTAGGAAGTATTTGTAAAAATTTTGTTTATTCATATTTAATTTACTTTGTATTTTCTTAAAAACTTTTAGTTGGATAGTAAGGGTTCTCCTAGCTACTTAGAATAGCGTAGATGCCCGTACGATCCGTTAATCTAGGTCGTGACTCTCCCCAAAGGCCATATTTACTATGATGGAGTTTGTTTTATTAATAATTTTATAATCACTTGAGATATCAATGAAAAGATAATATTAGGCCTTCCTTTTATCACTCAAATAAAACCTTATATTGCCAAGCTAGATGGCATCCACACCACTATTTTGGGAAAAAAAGATTATTTCCCCTATCTAAACAGTATATCAAAAGAAGAAAGTGATTTTATAAAAAATCAAACTATTTTTAGAGAAAATTCAGTCCAATGGGGATAAGAGAAAATCTAATCCGCTATTAAAGGAAAATTTTATAGTATTATGAGTTATCAAATTTCAAAATTCTAGTTTATAAAAAAAAATGTCAAAAAATTCAATTTTATAATGGGAGAAATTCTCTCCTAAAAATTTTTGTAACAAAACTTTTCTACAGGGAAATTATGAGACCTGGAACACCAAGATCAAGGTTAACGCCTCCTATCCTAGCTTTTCGACCATAGGAAAAAATGAAAAGACCCTTCATTAAAGAAGATTAGAAGTTAGATAAAAGGTTAGAAAATAGGTTTTTAGTCCTGGCAGAGTTTCCATCACTTCTAAAACCTACCGTTCCACTATCGTCAAAAGAGTCCACTTCCAGTGTACCCAGAATGCAGCCACTTAAGTAAATATTTAATTAAAAATACTCATCAACCAATAAAAATATTTCCTTCAAAAATAGAGATAGTTATGCGATGAAACCACCGAAGAACTAATCATAAGCAGTCTCCCCAGCCACTCTGCAAAGGAAAGAAGAGCAGAGAATTCCTAATAAAAACAATTTGAGATAGTAGATTTGCAGGTATTACTAATAATAGAACTTGATAAAAAGTATGAAAATTTTTGAGTTCCAGAATTGTTAAAGCCTTGTTATATAAATTGAGACTATATGGTCACAGATGATCCCCTCAAGACCTAAAGGTATTATCAGTTCATATTACCAGATACAGATTCATTGCAAATTAAGCATAAATTAGCAGATATAATTGATCCCAATAGTAATCAATATTCAAAGTATTCAATCAAAAGGATATTAAGCTCATTTGAATGGTATGTAGATCACCTATACACAACCATTCTTCTTTCGAGAAATCATCGGCCTAAGACCTATAATTGGTATTATTATAAGGCGAACTGGTACAAGTTTATATATGTTCGGCCCAACACTTACTCTTGGTTCGTGAAATATTTAGAGCAAATGAAGACTGCTATAATTCCCTGATGGTTCTACGACTAGTTGAACCAGTTTGGAGGGAATAAATAGGTATTGTCTATGCAGTTTCAAAAATAATTTAAAAAGTTCCAGGTAGAGCAAAATAATTCTATATAACTAGAAAATGTTAAATGGTGTAAATTTTTTATCGCTAAAAGAATTTCATATATTATCTATCGGTCCATTGATATTAATGAAATTTGAAGGATAAAAAATTTAAGCAAAACCATCAAGATCAAATCCTAGAGTCTAACGGAGAATCCAGCAACAAGCTCATCAACACAGAAGGAAGCGCACCTCTCCTAGGAGAAATTAAAAAAAAGGCTCAAAGAAGCCTTGTCAAATCTAGATAATCAGAATAATTCAAAACAGATTATGGAGTTATTAGATACTGCATCCTCTCATGCCAGTGAACCTAGAATCGGGGATATGCCAGACCCATAATGAATAGGACAGGCGTACCTTCTAAATTGAAAGAATGGACCCACACCCCTTCGAAGTTTGAAAAGTTACTTAATGGACCCCATAAATAAAATGACGAATATAAGACATGGCATCAATATTCAAGGAATAAAAACAAAAATATTCTCGAAATATCAAAAGACAAGTTCAAATAAGGATGAAAAGATAGTCAGAGACATGGCAGGACAAGTGAATAAGTGATCAGCTACTCCTGGATAGACGTAAAATAAATAGCTTGAATTAGTGTATGGATAGATAAAAAATAGATAGTGTTTGTTAAATTTTAGTTAACACTTCTGAGGCCTATTTAAGGCTTTCAAATTGTAATAGTGGAGAGCATTCTAAAATTTCCACAACTCAGAAATCTCTCTACCATCTCCCATATTTCCCATCTCACTCTGTAAAGTTCCCTCATTTTCCCATATCAATAAAAAACTTTTGTAAGTATAAATTTCCTCATTTCTCTACTGTTTTAAGTAATTTTTCTTTACATCCATTTGTTTTATTTTGTTTTTTTAAAGTTCATTTTAAAGTAGTTTAAACTACTTTTAAAATATAAATTACTTTAATTATTTTAAATTATTATTTTGCTCCTCGTTATCCCGATCCACCCCTAAAGTATAAATTAATTTAATTTTTTTAAACTGTTATTTTTCTCCCTATTATTATGATTCATCTCCCAAATGGAAATTTCAAAATACTCTCCGCTATTACAAGTTTAAAACCTTAAATAGGCCTCAAATGTGCTGACTAAAATTTAGAAAACACTATCTATTTTACATCTGTCCATACACTAATACAAGCTATTTATTTTATGCCTATCTAGGAGTAGCTGATGACATTCACTTATCCTGCACGTGTCTCTAACTATGTTTTCATTCATATCTTGAACTTGTCTTTTGATGATTTTGAGAAGATTTTGGCTTTTTCTTCCTTGTAGATTGATGCCATATCTCTAGTCGCCATTTTATTTGTGGGGTCCATTAAGTATCTTGTAAAACTTTAAACGGGTGTGGGCACCTTTCTTTCAATTTAGAAGGTACGCCTGTGCTATTCCTTGTGGGTCCAAAAAATCCCTGTTGCTAGGTTCGCTGGCATAAGAGGATGCAGTTTCTAATAACTCCATAACCTGTTTTGAATTATTCTCATTATATAGATTTTACAAGGCTTCTTTGAGCCTTCTTTTTAATTCCTCCTTGGAGAGGTACGCTTCCTTCTATGGAGATGAGCTTGTAGCTGGCTTCTCCATTTGACTCCAGCCTTTGATCTTGACAATTTTTCTTAAGAATTTGATTTTTTCAATTTCATGAATATCAAAGGACAAAATGATAATATATGAAATTCTTTTAGCGATAAAAAATTTAAACCATTTAACATTTTTCAGTAGTGTAGAAATATTTTGCTCTTCCTGGAACTTTTCAAATTATTTTTGAAACTGTGTAGACATTACCCGTTTATTCCCTCCAAACTAGTTCCACCAGTCGTAAAATCATCAAGGAATTACAGAACTCTTTATCTGCTCTGAATGTTTCACAAACCAAGAGTGAGTATTAGGCCAAACATACATAAAGTTGTACCAAGCTGCCTTATAATCGTACCAATTATAGCTCAGAGGTCGATGATTTCTCGACAGAGGAATGGGTGTATGTAGGTGATCTACATACCATTCAAACGGGTTTAATATCCTTTTGATTGTAAACTTTGAATATTGAATACTACTGGGATCACTTATATCTGCTAATTTATGCTCGATTTGCAATGAATCCATATCTGTTCGTATTAACTCATAATACTTTGGGTATTAAGAGGATCATCTATCTCCATATAGTCCCAATTTGTATAACAAATCTTTAACAATTCTAGTACTCAAATTTTTTTGTACTTTTTATCAATTACCATTATCGGCAATACCTACAAATCTGCTATCTCTAATTGCTTTTTATCATGAATACTCTGCTCTTCTTTTCTTTGCGGAGTGATTAGGGACACTGCTTATAAGTAGGTCTCTGGTGGTTTCATTCCATAACTATCTTTAGTTTGGATGGAAATATTTTTATTGGCTGATAAGTATTCTTCCTTAAATATCTGCTTAAGTGGCTACATTCTGGGTATACTAGTAATCGACTCTTTTGACGATAGTGTAATGGTAGGTTTTGGCAGTGATGATGTAACACCTTGAGAATACACCTTGGGCATCACACAGTGCTTACAATCTTAAAGGACCACAAGCTAACTCATGACTGGTACCTGTTGTGAGCACTGATCATAATTTTGAAATATATAAGCGAAAGAAATCGAAAAATGCCATAAGTTCTCAAAATACATAAGTATTAACTAAGTATAACTGAAAATAACATCTGAAAACTGAATAATTGGCTTTTTTAGTCTGAAAGACTCTAACTGTCTAAATGTGAAGTTGATGGGACAAACCCCCAACTAATTTCGACTAAAATAACTACTGAACTACTGAAATACTAAAACAGATAAACTTTGTCCTTGAAATATGAGGACTCACCACTATATCTGTTGTTGATAGCCTAAGCTGCTAAGTATGGTCAAGAACTTGAGCATTTGAACCTATGATATAAGATATCATATCATAAAAGAGAGAGTATGCGTCAATACGTGGAATGTACTGGTATGCTAAGTGAGGTAAGGCTGATATACATAGGTTCATATGAATGAGATGATAACTAACTGAATGAACATCATGAAGTAATCTGCTACCCGGAATGCCCCTATCCCTTGGTTCACTAGGTGCTGAATCCTACACCCAAATGAATTGACACTGAACTGATCACTATACTACACTAAGCTTGACTAAACTGACACTGGTCATGTTGACTAACTAAAATGGACTGAGTTCACTGAGTTCTATTAACTAACAGAGTACTACTGTTCCTGACCTTTAGTGGGACTATTCTATATCTACTACAACTAAGTAAACAGCTAGATTTTAGGTAATAAATACCCCTAGGACTCAATAGCATAATTAATAAACGCATACCCTAACTTTAGCAACACAACAATAGGTTTCCATGCAAAATTTACTCATATGGATATTTTATCAAACATTTGGGGAGCATGATTGTTATACATGAGAAATAAACACATAGGAAATCATAACTTCAACATGCAACTTGTAAATTCAAGGGTTTTGACATGAGAGATTCATAATTCAACACACATGCTAACTTAATTTCACGGAACTCATAAAAGATCTTAACTTGAAAACCATACAAAAACACAAAAATGAGTATAATTCAATTCATAATATAGGAATCATAATTCAAGTTTTAAAAAGGGGTCTTGAACTCCAAGGGTGGAAGGAGACCCAAGGATTAACACCTAACATGCCTTGATTGTTGATTTCATGGGAGTTATTGGTGAATTCTTGAAACTTGGACTTGAATTTGAAGAAACTAGGGATTGTTCTTGAGAGTATTTTGTGAAAAGATGAGTACATTTGCCCCTTTGGATCCTTAATTTCATGATATAGGTGGGTCAAGATGGGTGGAAAATGACCCGTTTGCCCTTCCAAACCCGTAACTTAATACACACATTATGCCCGATAATGCGATTGGCGATGTGCCACATCGATGGAATTGACATAATTACCAATGCGTCCCTTCGATAGTGTTGAGACGATATCCAATGCGACGCATCAAGATCTGTTGACTTTCTATTTTGGCCATCCAAATGTGACTCAAATGATGTTCAAAAATTCTGAAACTCACCAAAGATTACCTATTGACATCCCTGATCACGAATCAACTTTAAAATTGATATTCTAAGGTCTAAAGGATAGAAAATAAGATAGTCCAATTACAAAAGCTAAAAATGACTCTAAGTCTCAACACGGCTGAATTTTTTCCTATGTCTGGTACCCATTATTACAAGCTATATGGGACTGAATTAAACTAAAACTTTTATGAGGTCTTAAAATATCTCCTTCTTAGGAACATTCATCCTCGAATAATATTGATTGAAGTGAGAGGAACTGAGGAACTATACTTACACTGATATGTATAACTCAAACATGACTGAATTTTGGAGACATGATACATGACTGAACTATTACATGAATGCATGAATGATATAGGAATGTTATACAAATTTAAGTGAGCATGAAATAGAGTAAATCTAAGGAAGACTATTAACTTAGGCTTAGAGTAAGTTTGCGGAGAAAAGGTGAGGATACTTAGTTCACATGTCTGCCTCTTCTTCCTAAGTAGATCCCTCAACGAACTGATTCCACCAAAGAACTTTGACCAAAGGAACTTCTTTGTTCCTTAGTCTGCGAATCTGACGATCAGGGATTTTGATTGGGACTTTTTCATAATAGGGACTATTCTGAACATCTACACTCTCTACGACAACTACAACGACTGGATCACCTATGCACTTCTTTAGCAAGGAGACATGAAACAATGGGTGCACTGATGCTAAGTCTGTAGGCAACTCAATCTCATAAGCTACCTTACCAAAATAACTCGAGATTTTGTAAGGACAAACATATCGGGGACTAAGCTTCCCCTTCTCAGCAAATCTCTTCACACCCTTCATGAGAGATATTTTCAAATACACATAATCATCAATTTCAAATTCAAGGTCTTTCCTTCTCACATCTGTATAGGATTTCTATCGACTCTAGGATACCTTAATCCTCTCTCTGATTAACTACACTTTCTCTAAAGAATAAAACATCATGTCAGGCCCCACTACCGCGGCCTTACCTACTTCAAACTTGAAAATGTTAGATCTACATTTTATCCCATAAAAAGTCTTATACTAAGCCATCTAAATACTGTAATGATAGATGTTATGTGCGAACTCCATCAAATGTAAGTGATCATCCCAACTGCCCTTAAAGTCAACTACACACGCTCTCAAAATATCCTTAAAAGTTTGAATGGTCCTTTCTGCTTGACTATCTGTCTAAGGGTGAAAGGCTGTACTGAGGTGAACTTTGGTACACAGACCTTACTTAAAAGTATTCCAAAAATGAAAGGTAAACTACGTACCTCTATCTGAAATGATGGACAACAGGATACTATTCAACCTAACCAACTCTCTGATATAGAGCCTAGCATAGTCCTCAGCTGAATAAGAAGCATGAACTGGCAAGAAATGGGGTGATTTAGTCATCCTCTCCACAATGACACAAATCAAGTCATGCTGACGACAAGTACGAGGCAAACCCATCACAAAGTCCATGTTCACTTCTTCCCACTTCCATGTGGGAATACTTAACTCCTGCATGAAACCGCTAGGCTTTTGGTGCTTAATCTTCAACTGCTGGCATGGGGGAACTTAGCTACAAACTCTGAATGTCCCTCTTAATCCTACTCCTTCTATAGATCTCCCGCAAATTGCATACATTTTAGTGACCCTTGGATTAATAAAATAACGTGCATCATGCACTTTTACAAGAATTCGCTGCCTCAATCCACCTACACCTGGCATATAAAGTTGACCCTGGCACCATAACACACCATTTCCCCTTTGGGAGAAAACCTCCACTTTTTGGTCTTTGACTGACACTTTCAGCTTAACTAAACTGGAATCTCAGTTGTGCTTTTCTTTCACCTCAAAAACTAAAGAAGACTTAAAATTATTATGCACCTATACACTACTCTCAGCTGATTCAACCAAATGGATACCTAGTCTGGCAAGATGATAAACTTCCTAAACTAACTTCTTCTTACCATCCTCAATGTGAGCAACACTACCCATGGAAAACCTACAGAGGGTATATGCTACTACATTGGCCATGCTCGGATGATACAGAATGCTTATGTCATAATCTTTCAACAACTCTAATAACCTTCTCTAATGGAAGTTTAGGTCTTTCTATGAAAACACATACTGCGGGCTTTTGTGGTCTATGAAGACATCAACATTCACCCCATAGAAATAATGACTCCAAATCTTTAAGGCAAACAAAATAGATGCTAATTCAAGATCATGGGTGGGATAATTCGTTTTATGGGGCTTAAGCTATCTAGAGGAATAGGCCATAATCTTACCCTTCTGCAACAAAACACTCCCCAAGGCAACTCTAAAAGAATCACAATATACAACAAATACATCTGAACCATGGAGCAAAGTCAAAACTGGAGCTGTAGTGAGTCGAGTCTTCAACTCTTGAAAACTCTTCTCACAGGAATCTGACCACTGGAACTCGACTTTATTCTGAGTCAATCTAGACATGAGGGATGCAGTAGATGAAAATCGTTTAACAAACCATCGATAATAGCAAACCAAACCAAAGAAACTCTGATATCTGATGGAGAGATGGGTTTAGGCCAGTTTCTCATTACGTCGATATTTTGAGGATCAACTCTAATTCTATCACCGAAAAAGATATGACTAAGGAAAGCTACTAATCTTATCCAAAATTCACACTTACTGAATTTTGCAAACAACTAATGGGCTCTGAGAGTCTATAATACTATTTGAGATGTTCTGCATGATTATGTTCACTGTGGGAGTAGACATGGATTTCATCTATGAAGACTATGACAAACATGTCCAAGTACTACTTGAACACATGATTCTTCAAGTCCATGAAGTTTGTTGGGGCATTGGTAAGACCAAATGACATGACTAGAAACTCGAAGTGACCATACCGGGTTCTGAAAACTATTTTTGGAATGTCACATTCTCTAACTCTGAGTCGATCATAGCCGGATCTTAGGTCTATCTTAGAAATATAATTGGCACCCTAGAGTTAGTCGAACAAGGCATCGATTCTAGGAAGTGGGTATTTATTCTTTATGGTGACTTTGTTTAACTGACGGTAGTCTATACACATTCTAAGAGAACCATCTTTCTTTCGCACGAATAGAACTGGTGCACCCTAAAGAGATATGTTGGGCTTGAAATGGGAATGGCCATTACGGAATATAAAATTGCCAGAATGTCAGATAAACAAGCAACGTTTATGATTTTATCAGATTTTACAGCTACTATAAAATATTGGTGAGATAATTACCCCACGGATAATAATTGACAGAATTTTAAATGTTACAAGCCTACAACTATTACTCAAACTAGTAAGACTGAGTCAACAGGGCAAACGGTTGAAAATCAAGTCTCAGAAGATGCCACCACCACTTTAATTTATAGTATAGCTAAACATTTTATAGGAGAACCTCAACTTTTTCAAGATAGAAGTTTAGAGATATTATCAAATCTATCATGTCCAAAGTTAGAAGATTTTAGATAGTATAAAGATGTTTTCCTCAACAAAGTCATGATTAAAGAAGATTGTAATCATGATTATTGGAGGGAAAAATTTATAAGTGGCTTACCAACATTATTTGCAAAAAAGGTTTTAACAAAATTTTAAAAGATAGGTTTGAGGGAAATATTAAAGTATTTTTACTTATAGTGATATTATAAGTTTTATAAATGTCATAGGGCTAGAATTATGTACAGATATTAAGCTTAAAAATCAACAAACAAAGAGATAATAAAATAACTCGTAATGAGTTAGGAAGTTTTTACGAAGACATTGGTTAGATTAAATTATTAGCCCCTTCAAAGGAAGCTACCAAAATGATTAAAAAACAACATAAAAATTATAAAGATAAATTTGAGAAATGTCGTTATCATAAAAAAACAATTTAAAAAATCATAAAGGGATCCTAAGGGAAAAAATAAAACCAATAATGAAACATGTTGGAACTGTGGTAAAACAGGACATAGGGCTAAATATTATCGAGTTTCAAATAAAAAGAAAGACAAGATAATTATGTTATAATTAGGAAACGACGTTAAAGAAAAATTATATTCAATACTTGATGAAAGTGAAATTAGTTCTTCTTGTGACGAAAGTCTCAGTGATGATAATCAACTTAATCTTGCATACAACTCAGATAGTAGTGAATTAGCTGACCATACTAATTATAGCGTTGTAATTTGCACTTGTGATAGTCATTCTATAAATGTTATCACCAATAATAAAGAGAAAAAGGCCTTATTTGACACGATAGATAATCCAGAAGACCCAACACTGAGGAGAAAATATTTAATATCCTTAAAGAATATTGTTCTTGATCAACAGGTTGATAATAAAGAAATTATTGAACCCTTTAATATGAAAAATGTACTAGGCAGATATTAAAGTATTATGAGTTATGAGTATTATAAGTTAAAGAAAAATATTGCCATCTAAACCAAAGATAGTTATGCAATGAAACCGCTAGAGGCCATTAGATACAGGTACTGATGAAAATTGCATTATAGAGGGATTAATTCCTATAGAGTACCTAGAAAAAGGTACTACACGCTTATTCTATGCAACAGGGGAAAAATTAAAAATAAATTATAGACTCCCCAAAGCTCGTATTTGCAATGACGGAGTTTGTTTTATTAATAATTTTGTAATCACTAAAGATATCAATGAAGAGATAATATTAGGCCTTCCTTTTATCACTCAAATAAAACCTTATATTACCGAGCTAGATGGCATCCACACAACTATTTTGGGAAAACAGAATATTTTCCCTTATCTAAACAGTATATCAAAAGAAGAAAGTGATTTTATAAAAAACAAACTAGAGGAAATTCAGTCCAACAGGGATTAGAGAAAATCTAATCCACTATTAAAGAAAATTTTATAGTATTATGAGTTATCAAATTTTAAAATTCTCTTTTATATAAAAAAAATATCAACAAATTTGATTTTATAAGGGGAGAAATTCTCTCTAAAAAACTTTTTAACAAAATTTTTCTACAGGGAAATTATATGACCTGGAACACTAGGATCAAGGTTAAGGCCTTAGGAATCTCATTCACCACTAGAAATGAATTTAAAGAAGGACCTTCCGAGTTAGAATCTTCAACCTAGACCAAATGATAGAGACACCCTTAGAGATTAACCTTTGAGCCATAAGATATGATATAAACTTCCCCATAGGAGCTAAGGAACCAGCCTCCAATTCAATAACCGGTTTACCAGGGAACTTAAAGACATGCCTGCAGGTTCGACAATCTAAGGATGCATAGCACGAATATAACAAATCCATACCCAAAATATCATCAAAATTCACCATATCAAATTCATACAAATCCACCAAGGTTCCTTACTACCAACAACTACCACACCCCGCCTTATAGACTCTTTTAGCATCCATAGAGTCAAAATCAAAATATACAACCACAAAAGGGGTCAGATAAGAGAGAGTGGACTATGGATTAAGTAAATAATACACATAATAAGAAAGGAGTTGTAATGTACCAATCACGATATTAGGAGATGCCTCAGAATACTATCAAGTAGTGAGAGCTTTAATCGATTTTGGCCTGTGTCGGAACCAAAAGCAGAAATAAATACAAAAGTTACACCCTTTAGTGGAGGAACAAATAAAGAGTAAACTGGAATCTTATTATTTCCTGAAGCAACCTTACAAACTGGATAATTTCTAAGCATATGGACAGTCTTACCATATTTGAACCACCTGTATCCCCTCATCGTAGAAACTGCGATGTAATCAACCACAAAACCTACAAAGAGGACATGATGAAGCTGACTGTGCCCTACTTTCTTGAGATTGGGCATCATGTGCCCTAAAGTTGTCACCGCCCTAGTGACGCCTGTCACTCGACGACTTCGGGTAAGGAGCACTAGATGTGAAGAGGGAACTATAACTCCCCTACTTTTTCTTTGGACCCTTACCACCATCCCAACCACTTTGTTGTTGACCACCACCTTAGTCAAATAACCTAAACCTCTTACCATACCTTTCACCTATCTCAACCTACTTCATCTTTTCCTCTTCCACCTGTAGCATATGAACAACCAACCTAGAAATATCCATGTCCTTGATCAGTAATGCGGTCTTTGTTTCAAAGATCATATCCTGAGACAATCTTGAAGCAAACTTTCTCATCCTGGCCCTTATATCAGATACCAATAGCAGAGCATACCTAGACAACTGGTGGAATTTCAAGGAATACTCCTTGACCATTATCTTTCCCTATTTCAAATTAACAAACTCCTCTATTTTTTCTTCCCTCAACTCTTTAGGAAAGAAGCAGTCCATAAGCGCATAGGAGAAAGTCTCTCATAAAGATGACTCATCAACATCACCCCTTGCCCTATCCTATTTCTCGTACCATTGGTATGCCACATCTTTGAGCTGATAAGCTACAAACTCCACCCCTTCTACATTCAAGGCATGCATAATCCTGAAAATCTTTTCCATCTCATCTAAAAAACCCTAAGGATTCTCCTCCACCTTAACACCCATAATGGTTGGAGGACTTATCTTCATGAATTAGCAAGCATGAGTTACACCCCAATATCACTATTCCAACTTCTAACTAAGTTGGAAAATAAAGAAGTAAGGAAATTAACCTTACTTTAACCAAGTTAGAAAAAAAAGATATGATCAAGAACATATACCTTTCATACGAATATCCAAAGAAGAAAGGAAGTGCGGATACTTGGACTTCATGTCCTCTTGAACTTCCCAAGTAGCTTCTTCCACCTTGTGGTTCTGCTATAGAACCTTAACTGAAGCTATATCCTTGGTTCTCAATCGATGAATCTGATGATCAAAGGCCTCTACCAGGAGCTCTTTATAAGATAGAATTTGAGATACCTATATCTTCCAAAGGAACAACCAATGAAGGATACCCTATACACTTTCTCAGCATGGAGACATAGGAAATAGGATGAATGAAGCTCAAACTAGAAAGAAACTCCAATTTATACGCAACATTGAAAACGCTCTGTAAAAACACATAAGGACCAACATGTCGAGGACTGAGCTTCCCTTTTTCCAAAACCGCATTACTTTCTTTATGGGAGACACCTTTAGGAACACCATATCCCTATGCCTTACATCTGCATAGAACTTTTGGTGACTTTAGGCAGCCTTAATTCTATCCCAAATCACTTTTACCTACTCCATAACCTGATAAACCAAATCAGGGCAAAACATTTCTGCCTCACTAAAATCAAACTACCCAAAAGTAAATCTACACCTTCTACCATACAATGCCTTAAAAGGGGTTATCCCAATACTAGAGTGATAGTTATTGTTGTAAGAAAACTCTACAAGAGGTAGATGCTCAACTCAACTACCACAATAATCAATCACACATTCTAGAAGCATATCTTCCAATATCTAAATAGTTCTTTGTAATTTCCCATCTATCTGCGGATGGAAAACATTACCCAGACTAACCTTAGTACCAAACCACTTCTGAAAGAACCACAAAAAGTGAGATGAAATTTGCGTACCACGATCAGAGATAATTGAAACAAATACCCCATGAAGATACACCCTCATATAATCTTCAACCAAAAAATTAGTCCTCACTGGCAATAAGTGAGCTGACTCTGTCATCCTATCCAAGATAACCCAAACTGAATCAAATTGGTTATAAGATCGAGGAAGACTAGTAATAAAATCCATGTTGATCACCTCCCATTTCCATTATGACAATTTAATCTTCTAATACAAAACTTCAAGCCTCATGTGCTCAACTTTCACGAGTTGACACACTAAGCACTTGGCCCCTAAATTAGCCATATCCTTATTAATACCATTCCACCATTATATATCCTTAAGATCATGATATATTTTTGTCAAACTGGGATGAACAAAATAGCATGATTCATGCACCTCAGCTAATACCCTTTCTCACAAATTATCAATGTGAGAAACATATAACCTCCATTGGAACCGCAAGGTACCATTACCACTGATCTCAAATTCCATTACCTTTTGTCAGTTTCTGCAAACTCCACCCCTTCTACATTCATGGCCTGCATTATCCTAAAAATATTTTCCATCTCATCCAGAAGACCCTAGGGATCCTCCTCCACTTTAACACCAGTACTGGTTGGAGGACTTATCTTCATGTCCAACCTTTGTGGACTTAAAATATGAAAAAAAAATGTACCACGCTCAGCTTGAGAAGCCATCAACTGAGCAATCATATGGATAGACTGACATCGCGTTGGCCTGAGGAGGACAAGAAGAAATTAGTAGAACTCTAGATTAATCAGGGACTGGACCCGTAGACTAATTATGTATCCCCTGAGTAGAACGTTTCCTATCAAAATTATCCCCGATTAGGACAGAGGAGTTTCCATGAGCTTCAGATCATCGAGGCATAATCTGAAAAGCAAACAAATGGGGAATAGAAAGGATTTCAGGACCTTAGACCCCGCAACTTGAAATAAAACACAAGAATGATGAACATTCCTAGATGCCTTATAGCCTTTCCCTTAAAAAAGACTCTACTCAATACGGCTTTGTGGACTTTCGAATGATCATGAACCTAAATCTCTAATAACAACTTTACATGACCCAAACTAGGGCCCTATTGTAATGGGCATCCCAAGTCCAACCAGGATTAGGGACCACCCCTATTATCTAATCCAACCTCCAAATATGCATACCCTAAGTCAGATAAATTCTGAATGTATAACAACATAATATTTATTACAATTCCAGAATCTGGGATAGGTCTATAACCATGAACAACTCAAGAAAGTCTAACCATTATATACCAACCAACAATGATAACCAAACGGATATAATAACCAAGTTCCTATCTATAAAATAACATTAAAGTATGGAACAATCATAAATTCAATCAAATAGTATCATCAGCCATACAAATGCAAATACTAAGGATGACACTAATACCGATACAGCCCATTCCAACCCATAGTAGTCCCACAAATCCTCTAACTAATAGAAAAAAATATATGTTTGGGACATGCCCCCAACCATAGCCAAAATTAATATACATAAAATAATCAAGGCATGTAAACACATCCATGATATCCAAATGGAGCTTTTCGAAGTATGAAAGCTCACCACTTTATTCCAGTAGTCGTTCCCAAATTTGATCACTAAATAGGAGCAGTAGTATGGCCAATTCCTGTATCATGTAGGGATACAAGTATCCAAAGATGGGTTAGTGGGTGAACACTAGGAAGTACTCAAGTTAAGGATAAAATAAGACCAAACTTTAAAACCAAGTAAAACAATCATTTGCATTCACAACCATACATACATACATATATATATAACACTATGCTGGGAAAAGGGAACTGTGCTTAGAATGTATTTAAAATAATTAACCTGGGTATGTGTAGCTTAACCATCCTAGAATTACCCATGGGCTATATGGGCCCATCATAACTCCCTGAAGGGGCCCCGATGCATGTTACCACACGAATTGGAGATACTAAAGGAGTAGGGGATTCCCAAGTATCCTTCACTCTCCATGATACATATATAAAATTGTAACTTAGGGGATTCCCATGTACCCTATATGGTCATCATGACCAATCCCCATGTTGAAAAATATGAGTTCCCATTGTCTGTCCATTTGACTCACACCTGTATGATTAGCTATCACACCCTGCTATTATTTCCCAATTAAAACCATTACCATATGAGCAAGACCATTATTAAATTTATTATTTACCAAGGATATAAGTAGTGGTATCGTCATAACGACTATAGCTTGCAAGCAATTTCCTTATCCTACCATTTAGAGAAGAAAGGATTCCTATATACCTATAGCTTACATTACTAAATTGACTTGGGGGAATCCCACGTACCCTACAAGATGTTTGTTATTAAGTTTGCTTGGGGAATTCCCTTGTACCCCATAAGTCTTTAAATTAGACCAACCATAACAACCAAGACCTCTCTATTTAACTATTTCAAACCATTTAGACTATTTATACCATTTAGAATTCCATGTAATAGTTCAATGAAAGTTCAATAATTTGGTAAAAGCATTTTCATAGGCATTTTATCAAACACATTGGGGGCAGTGTGTTTCCAAAGACAAAACCAAGTACCAATTAACCATTACCATGCAACCAAATGTTCAAACCACCATTAAATCATGTAAATCAATAATTAAAACATGGGAAAACCATAACCAAACATTTATAACCAAAAATCCCAATATATATTGGAAAACCCAAAAACATACAACATTCATGCCATGAAAACAATTCATAAAACATGCCTTTAGTTGGAACTAAAAATGAGGGAGCAGTATCGTACCTTAGATTAAGAAGAAGATGAGAAGAATCACTCCTATGAGCTGTAAATGACCACCTTATAGGAAATAAAAGAGATTTGAGAGATGTTAGAGTGTTTTATTGATTGAAAATAGCTTGATGAAGCCCCAAAAAGTATTTTTAAGTAATGGGGTCCCCAGGAGTTATAAGGGAAAATATCCAGAATACCCCCAACTTAAAATGTATTAACATCCCGCAGGAAGGTTTGAGTAACCCTCATCTATACCCTAGGGTACGAGTGGCACCCACCACTTGTACCCTAAGTAGAAAATCAAATGCCACACTAACCAACCTATGACTCTAAAGTACCACTCGTACCTAATCATACGATTGGTACCCATGAACTATGCCTTAGACAGAATAAAAAGGGGTTGACATTGTCTAACATATGATTTGGATTATACCACTCATACCCTATCTCATGATACATGGTGAGCTACTCATACTCAGATCCAAGTTAAGTTACTAAGTTTTAGATTAAGTGAAGGAAAACCCAACCATAAGACCCATCACACACAATACAACTCATACTCATCCAAGCCATACCCATTTAAGAAATTCAACCTCCCAATACCACCCAATATTGGACAATATATGACTGGACCATATTACTCGTACCATACCATAAGACTAGTACCCCAACTCATATGATCTGTAGAAGCCAAAACCCTTGAAATTTCTAAGGACCAAAACACAGGGTGTTTTACTTTCACCATCATTTAACCATTATTCCACAATTATCATCAGTTGGTTATTAACCAATAGTTCAAAATTCTCCAACATTAGGCAAAGTACTCACATTCCATAATATCATCACCATTAAACAATCTTACCATCAATATGAAGTAGTCAACATTTACTCGTTAACCATCTTTTATTAACTAATCCATTGACTACTAGTCATAATATAATCTCTAATCATCATTCAACAACTATTTACCACATCGCCACTAATCATTATTCATTAGGTAACCACCATTTAACAACTAACACCATTTATCAACTAACATTATTTATTAGATAATCCACATTTACCAACTAATCCTTGATTGTCAACTAGCCATTACTAGCCAGTTAAATAATATTCATCGCTAATCATAAATTATCACTTCTCTTTAATTATCACTAATCATCAATTATACATGTTATAAACATTTAACACTAACGGGCTATAACCGGTATCACTAATATCAACAACATACAAAAATTACATCTAAGTATACATAAGCATATAATTTCCATACATAGGGCTATGTGGACTAAAATCGATAGATATACACATAAGGACATTAATATAATTACCCTCTGGCCTTATCGGGTATTAATGTATTATCATAATCATCCTCCGACCTTGTCGTGTATTAATATTTCATTATCATATCCTCCGACCTTATGGGTATTAATATCACCTTAGTATCTTTCGGCCTTTCTGAGTATCAATATCATCATAGTATCCTTCGGCCTTGTTGGGTATGAATATCTTCATAGTATTAAAATGACAAAAATTATTATTGTTAAATATGAAAAATGTTTTTTGTGTGATTTGATTATTTTACCCCTCCCATTGTTCCATTGTTGTATTTTTTGGGTTTGTGATTGATTGTTACAATTCCCAATGTATTTTGGTACCTTTTATGTGATATTGTTGTTTTTGGTGGCTTCCACTTCCTTATTATGGACTTCAGTTATTATGTTTTGATTAGTGTGTCAGATGACTAAGAAGACTATTCCAACAAATATAGAACATCTATTTCAGGGTGATAACATATTTGGTCTAGTTTTAGGGCTTTTAAATCTCATTACGATCATCAATTTAGAAAATCATTAGTTTAGGTTTTGGGGGTCAACTTTGTGAAAACGACATCTTTTCAAAACTTTGATATTTCTATTGAATCCAGAGCATCGATTTTAGTGTTTCTACATAGTTCCTTTTCATATATCAAATTCCAAATAAATCTCGTGGACTTGGTGGAAACACACACCGGTTCGCGCTAGCAACTACAGAACCTAGATTGGGTATAAATTGAGTATTCCCATTATTTTAGGCATTATCCATCTTGCCTCATGGGAGATAAACTCTAAAATAGCTGAGAGCTTAAAAGTGAAGATTGTGGGTGATTAGAAAGTTATATCAAAATCCATTTTGTTATTCCCTTGTGGATTTAAGGTAAGAATTCACCCTTTTCTTTGTTGAATTTATTGATTAATTGCTCAAAATCCCCAAAACTTTAAGGCTTGATTAAAACAATAATTTTACTCCTTTTCACTCAAATAATATTCTTAATTCTATAATTATTAGTTTTTTCCTCAATTTCATCTTAAAGAAACATCAAATTTTGATTTTAAAATGGGTTTCAAAGATTTCTCCTAGTAAAGTTTAAAATTTTCTTTTCTTTAATTTGGACCTCGTTTTATACACTATTTGACTTTGGTTTACATCTATCGATTCCTAAACACATGGGAAATATATTTTCAAAATAAATTTATGATTTTGTCCTTCTTTTTCAAAAATCCATTTCGGGAGTCTGTTTTGACCCCGGTATAAAATCAGGTAATATGAGTGTCGTTAGCTTTCTTTTGATACACAGATTAAATATTTTGATGTTTTAGTTTATTTTGAATTCGTTCACGAGAAGTAAAGTCATGGGTTGAAGTGTTACAAATCAATTTTCGGTCTTGAGGTAGCTTATGACTTAACTCTTTTAAACTAAGCTGGTTAGTTAATTAGTATACAAAATATATGTTAAGAGGATGGAAAATAATCATTAAATTTGCTATCTTAATGTGTTATGCATGTGTGGGGGCCTATATTTGTTATAATTATTAGTTTTGAGACATTATATGATATGTTTGACCATGTGGGATCTTATGTGATTTTGATACCCTTATATGCATGTAAATAATTGTATCTTGTTGATGAAAAAGTGTGTTGTGGTGCCAAATATATATATTTTGATGTATTCATAATCTTTTGGCATATGAAATATATGGTAATTGATGGATCATTGGAAATAATGAGTGGATATTGTCTCATGTTATTGTGAAAATGTATGGGGTTGACAAACCCCCATGGATCCTGTGCTAGGATGCTTTAGCTTCATAGAAGTATACGAGGATCGTGCGATGATCTTTGAGGTAGTGCGAAAACCTTGTGCATCATCATAATCATCATTATCATCATTCTTATTGGTTATATTTCATTATGTTTTTGATGTAATTATACTTCTATTTGGCTTATTACTTATTTAATTATTCTATCTTCTTATACTTGTACTATATTGTCCTTCCTTGTCCTACTTGTATGTGGTACATTGTGTACTTGTGGTCTTTTTGGTGTTTTTTGAAATATATGTGATATAATTGAACTATTATTGAAAGTTAAGTTAGCTACTATTGTGGGACATTATTTATTGTAGGCAACGTGTACTTACTCTGTATTTTTTTGCCTTATTTTTTAGTTCGCTCGGTCGGCCTATGATACATGATGACTACAAATGGATTATACTCACTCATATTGAACCATTTTAGTGTAGATTCAGATTTGAGTGCACCCCACATTGCCTGACTCGAAAGATTGTTGGAGCTTTAAAGAAAGTGGATGATTTTTAGGCATTCAAGTGTCTTCTACTATATTTCTCTATCATTAGACAATGTCTTTACTAGTTTTTAGAGATAGGTTTGTATCTATTGGATTTTATGTATTTCATTTGGATTCGAGTTGTACTAGATACATTCTTATGTTGTTGATATTAGGTTGTATGAGTTATTATTGTAGTGTTAATTATATTTTTTCCATATTTATTATACTTATAAAATTCAACTTTATTTTAGAAGCCTTACCTTTGGGATATTTCTGTCTTTTACCTTTTTGTGTTTCAGTTTGGGTGATAGTTTTACTTGTCAAGGTACACTGCGACAAGTGCTATCATGATCCTTAAATGTTGGATTGTGACAAATGTGTATCAAAGCCACCAGGTTTTATTGGTCTCAATAGTTTAAGAATGGGATATCTAATAGAGTCTTATGGATTGGTACATAGGCATCCGTATTTATCTTAGAGAGGTTGTAGGATATCTTTAGGAAAACTTCCTTATTTTTTTCCTTATCGTGCAAATTTCATTAATAAATTATGTTTTGACCTATATTTCACTGTATCTGCATAGATGGTGTTGCGAGAATAGAGATGCGGAACCTTTGCCCAGAAAGCAAGCCTCAAGTAGTAGAAGAACTCAAGAGAGTGGATGATCCCGTAAATCATCCCCATCTAGAATGTGTACTAAGATACTATCCCCTGTGCCTCAAGTTGAGAATGTTGGGGGTGCAGGTTCAGCTCTAATTCCTCAGAGATCTTCTACCCCAGTCTTGGCGGGGTTGTTGGTGTATTTTCTAACCCACTTAGAGGGTTCTCCTTTAATTATGTTCAGTACTATTCTATTTTGGGTACTTCTCAAACCTTGAGTACTATTCTTATTTTATTGTCGACATCTGAGTATGGTATTTAGCCTACAAAATTTAATATGCCTCATCTTGCTGTGAGTACAGTTATGTCTTCAAAGGATTAGAAGAGGTTTGAGATATTTATTTATTTAGTTCCGTGTAGATTTAATGGTTCTGTGGATGAGGATGTCTACGTGTTTTTGATGGACTATTATGAGAAGATTAATAATTTGGGTTTGATTGAGTCGCATTTGGTTCCTTATACTACCTATCAGTTGTGAGATGCTACTAGAGATTGGTATAGGTCGCTTGTTGGTTGTAGACCTATTAGTTCTCCTTGGATAACATAGGATCAGTTTGTTAATGCCTTTTTGGAGAGATTTGTGCCTTACTGTCAAAGGGAGCGAGTGCATGATAAGTTTAATCTCTTTGAGTAGGGATCCATGATTGTAGCTGAGTATGAGGTATGCTCTCTTTCCTTATCCAAATATTCCTATTCTAGCATTCCACTGAGTCTGAGAAGATTCAGAAGTTTGTGAAGAACTTGGATGTTTCCTTTCAATTGGATACATCTTAGACGGTTATAGTTTAAGCATCCTTTTATAGTATAGTGGATCACACTAATATGATAGAGGGTATCCTTTGAGCATCTCAAGAAGGAACCAATAAGATTCACCATTTTGGTGAGTTCAGAGGTCAGACTTCTAGTGGTAGAGATTTTAGATATTCTCATGGATATCTTGGTATACTGGTATAAGTAGCCTTAAGGAGTTCGGGTAGTGAGTTTTTTGGTCCAGCATTTCAAGGTGGCCATCTTGGCCTAGTGGTACCTTATCCTATTTAGTTGGGACGCAGAGTTTTCTTTGTGTGTGATGAGGATGGTCATTTGTCCAAGGACTATCCCCTCTAGGTGAGTTGAGCTAATCCTATCTCAGTTATGAGAGTGTAATAACCCAAAAACACCTCCCAGGACGTCACACGGTGCTTAGGGCTACAGGTAGCCCCAAGTTACCCCTTTGAGCCTATCACTTCTCATAATAAATAATTCAAGAAATATACAAAACACTAGCACTATCATACCAAATGAAAGGAAATACGAAGGTAATACTTGGTCCAAACAACCATAATATTGGAAATCTCAACACAACCATAGTCTGATAACTAGTCTGACAAAGCATCTACTACTCTATGAACTAGAGAGCCGTTGGGACAGGTCCCCAACTAACTCAAACTTAACTGAAAGTAATGACATAACACTCAAGTATTGAAATATCTGAAGATAGGCCCTTGAACTATGAGGACTTACCACTGGAGAAATATAGACAAAATGTACTCTGGAATCACTAACGAGGCTGGGATTGAGCACCTGAACCTATATTATAAGACAATGTAGCACATAGACGTATATGTGGATCAACACTTCGGAATGTACTGAGTATATGTGGGTGTATGAATTTACATAAAACAGTGTTAATACTCTTTAATTAAATCATGCATGCCAATAGGAATGACTCACATGGCTTAAATAAGCCTAAAATGTAAAGCTCAAAAATCATGTAGAATGAAGCATGTAACACAGATCTCGTGAGTCATTGTACTTTGGTTTAAAATCTATACTCTTCTCTTATTCTCATTACTCATAGGCTGAAGGAAACTTTAAACAAAATTTTCAACTCATGCATATATCTCATAGGGAGTAAAACTTCTTAAATTCTCAAGAACTTATAATTCTTTTGAACTCAAAAACTTGGAACTCGGAATCATATAACTTTGGTTTGAAAATTGGTGATCAACTGGTATTAGTAGAGAAAACTACTTCCTTATTTGAAAAAATACTCAAAGCAGTTCATTCATTATAGAAAATATCGCATCCCAAAGCTTTAGGGAAAATATTCTATCTCAATGAAAAATACTTTAGTTTAGGGAGGTTCTCTTAACCGACATAAACCATGCGAGCTACAGGGATTCCAATGTCTTCTCCTCCTAAGGAAGAAACCTCACGTTGGGGAGAGGCGTCATATTTTTTTCAAGGAGTATGACCTCAACACAGTGATCACTTATCTCAGCCTTGGGCCTAATCATCTTGGCCTCTGGCTCAAAATGTCAACTCACGGTGGCACATAGTTTTGGGGTAAGAAACCGTAGTAACTTCCTTAAATAGGTGATAAATACCACTCCCTTTAATTTATCTCACTCATCTCATGAAAATCCACTTTCAAAATAATCTTATGGTTCATAAGAACCCCACAATCAAATCTGTAATCTCATGTGGTAGAGTGGATTTCAAAACTCTATGACCATTAGGTCAAAACATTTCTTAATAATCTCAAAATATTCAAATCATGGGAACTTATAGCACAATATTTCATAACATTGCAAGTCTCAAGTAGGGCTTACCCATAATTCCACCTCAAGTTAAAACTCATCCTAATGCATAAAAGATAGCATATAGATTCATAAATCACATAGAAATCTGGAATTTACAGCAATTTAGCTCATAATCTCAACATACTCATATACTTCAATATCTCAAACATTTCAACTATTAACTTCTCAAGGATTAACATTCATGGGGTATAGACCCAGCTGTAATTTCTCAAGAAAACATGTAAAAATCATGCCAGTAGACTCTCAATTCATGGGAAACATCAAAAGCTTGCAACCAACAACAATGGGTTAAAAAAACCAATTTAATTTCATGTAAAATCTCATAAATTGCAAAGAATTATAATTTAAATTAGCCATTGGGAACAACGGTGAAATGATTACCCTTGTTCAAAACCCCACATACCTTGAATTAGAATCTTTGGATGAGCTGTCACTTTTGGGACTCTATTTGTACTCTTGAATGAGGGTTCTTGATGCCCTTGACTTGGGAACCTTGAATCTTTACTCAATTAAGAAAATCTATGGTGGATTGTTGAGATTCTTGGAAGAGGTTTTGGATACTTCGGGATTTTGTTGAGAGAAAAGTTGAGAAAAACTTCATAGAATGCTTGTAAATGACCTTAATTTGGTGTTTGTACGGTTTAAGAGGCTTGGAAAAAGTCCAAAGTGCACTTTTTAACTTCTGCACGAAGCTGAAAAAATCGAACTAGGAACCGATTTTATGGGCCACCGTGACGCACCACTATCGCGGTGGCTTACTGAAAATTGACAAATGGGAATTTAGGAGTCACCGCGATGCGGCACCATCGCATTGTCCCACTGGTTGGGACCTGGAATTTCAGTAAGATGCATCACAATCGCACTAGGCCACTGGAAATTGACTATTAAGAAATTGGGGTCCTCCGCGACGTGCCACTATCGAGGAGTTCCATTACAATTTGACAATTGTCAAATAGAACCTCTCCGCGAAGCACCAAGAACTAAAATGAGGTTGTTTGATAACTAGGACATAAATAGCCATAAGTTTTTACCCGGGTATCATATTTGGCCGAATCTTATATTGATGGAAATCTTATCAAATTTCCTATGTGATAAAAATTCGAAATTTGGAAAATTCTCTATGGTTAACATGATACTCACTTAGGAAGTCACTTCTCAATCTTTTAGGGTCAGAATTACGCCTCACTTGACACACCCTAAGGCTCATTCTACGAAAGAATTTTGCAGGGTCTTACAATATCTCCCCTTTGGAAACATTCATCCTGGAATGTCGCTTGTTAGACTAAGAACACAAGAAAAACTGAGTATACATAGCTGAAGTGATTTTCTAAACGGGATCAGAATATTTCTAAACTCTTAAATGCCTTGGAAATTGCAAGAACTCATGTAAGCATAGATACATGGCTATACTTTAGATTAGAA
This sequence comes from Capsicum annuum, assembly GCF_002878395.1. Taxonomy (NCBI): domain Eukaryota; kingdom Viridiplantae; phylum Streptophyta; class Magnoliopsida; order Solanales; family Solanaceae; genus Capsicum; species Capsicum annuum. Next base: position 12,512,056 of record NC_061118.1, on the reverse strand, counting down.
GGGCTGAATTAAGGAAGAATAATACCTTCAGCTTGATCTGAACTCGCGGAGAAGAGGTGCAGGTACTTGCCTTGCATGTCTGCTTCTGCCTCCCAAGTAGCGCCCTTAACTGACTGGTTCTGGCATAAAACTTTGAACAAGGAAACCTCTTTGATCCTCAGTCTACAGATCTGAAAGTCTAGAATCTCAACAGGAATCTCATCGAATGAAAGACTGTTCTGAAGATCAGTACTCTCTGAAGGATCTACCACAACGGAATCACCAATGTACTTTTTGAGGATAAAGATATGAAAGATAAGATAAACGGCTGACAACTCTGTAGGAAACTAATAGGATAAACGGCTGACAACTCTGTAGGAAACTAAACTTCATAGGCTACTTTACCAACACAACTGAAGAGTCTATAGGAGCCAACATAGCAAGGGCTAAGCTTCCCCTTTCTACCAAACCTCTTCACCCTTTTCATTGGTGAAATCTTTAGGTACACCAAATCACCCACCTCAAACTCAAGATCCTTTCTCCTCACATCAGCATACGACTTTTGACGACTCTAAGCTGTCTTCAACATTTTTGTAATCAACTTCACCTTCTCTATAGCCTCAAATACTGCATCAGGTCCATCCAAAGTAGCTTTACCCACTTCAAACCAACTTATGGGTGATCTACATCTCCTATCATAAAAACCATTAAATTGTGCCATCTAGATACTAGCATGGTAACTATTGTTATATGCAAAATCGATCAGTGCAAAATGCTCATCCCAACTACCTTTGAAATCTAGAGTACATGCCCTAAACATATCCTCCAAAGTTTGGATGGTCCTCTCAGCCTAACTATTAGTCTGCAGATGAAACACGGAACTCAAATGAACTTGGGTATCAAGACCCCTCTAGAAAGATCTCCAAAACTGAGAAGTAAACTGAGTACCCCTATTCGAAATATAGACAAGGGGACTCCATGCAAACTGACCAACTCCTGAATATACAATCTAGCATAATTCTCAGCTGTATAAGATGTATGCACTGGTATGAAATGCGCTGACTTAGTCAATATGTCAATAACAATACAAAAAGAATCATGATGATGTTGTGAAAGAGGTAACCCAGTCACAAAATCCATATTCACCTCTTCCCACTTTCAAGTGAGAATAACAAAATCTTGCATCACACTACCAGGTCTTTGGTGCTCTATCTTAACCTATTGGAATATTGGACACTTTGCTACAAACCCAGCTATATCCTTCTTCATACCACTCCACCAATAGATTTCCTGCAAGTCCTGGTACATCTTTGTAGCGCCCGAATGAATAGAATATCGCACGCCATACACTTCATCCATAATTCTCTACCTTAGATCATCAACACAAGGAACACACAATCTACCCTACAATCTCAGCATATCATCTCCCCCTTAGGGAAAGACCTCTACCTTTAGGTCCTTAATAGACTCCTTCAATCTGACCAAACTAGGATCACTATCTTGCTTCTCCTTCACTTTCGAAACTAAAGAGGATTCGGAACTGCTTTGCATCGAAGTACTTCCCTCAGTTGAATCAAGAAACCTAACACCCAATCTAGCTAGACAATGCACATCATGAGCTAACTCTTTCTTACCTTTCTCTACATGAGCAACACTACCCATAGACAGTCTGCTAAGGGCATCCCCCACTACATTGGCCTTTATCGGGTGATACAACACACTCATATCATAGTGTTTTAACAAATCTAACCACCTTTTCTACCTAAGATTCAAATCCCTCTAAGTAAACACATAATGCAGGATCTTATGATCAGTAAACACATCAACATGAACACCATAAAAATAGTGTCTGCAGATTTTCAAAGCAAAGACCAGACTGGCTAACTCAAGATCTTGGGTTGGGTAATTCTTCTCATGCGGCTTTAACTATCTAGAGGCATAGGCTATAACCTTACCTCTTTGAATCAACACACACCTAAACTAGTTCTAGAGGCATCACAATACACCACAAAACCATCTGTACTATCAGAAAAAGTCAACATAGGGGCGGAAGTAAGTCGAGTCTTAAACTCCTGAAAACTTTTCTCACAGGAATCTTATCATTGGAACTATACTTTCTTTTGGGTCAACCGGGTCGGGAGATGCAATAGAGGAGAAACCTTTAACAAAACAGCGGTAGTAGCCTACTAGACCTAAGAAACTTCTAATATCAGATAGAGAGATAGGTCTAGGCCCAATTTCTTATAGCTTCTGTCTTTTAGGGATCAACTCTAATACCTTCGGCTGAAACAATATGACTTAGAAAGGCTACAGACCTTAGCCAAAATTCACACTTACTGAATTTGGGAAACAACTGCTGACCTCTAAAAGTTTCCAAGAAAATTCTAAGGTGATCTGCATGATCTTGCTCAATGCGAGAGTAGACAAGGATGTCATCTATGAACACTATGACAAACATATCAAGATATTTCTTGGACACTTGATTCATGAGGTCCATAAAAAATACTGGGGCATTGGTTAGCCCAAAAGACATGACTAGAAACTCAAAGTTACCATAGCAGGTTCGAAAAGCTATCTTTGGAATATCACATTTCCTCACTTTAAGTTGATGATAGCCGAGTCTAAGGTCTATCTTGGAGAAATAACTTGCACCTTGCAACTGATCAAATAGGTCATCAATTCTCAGAAAAAGATACTTATTTTTTACTGTGTCCTTGTTAAGCTGACGATAGTTAATGCACATATGCAAAGAACCATCTTTCTTTCACGCGAATAGAATAGGTATTCCCCAAGGAGAAATACTGGGCCTTATGAAACCTTTGTCTAAAAGATCTTTGAGTTTCTCTTTTAATTCCTTAAGCTCAGCAGGTGCCATATGGTATGGTAGAATATAAATAGGATAATTGTAAGGAAGAAGGTCAATCCTAAAGTTTATCTCTCTATCAGGAGGTACCCTTGGGAGATCTTCTGGAAAAACATCTGGAAACTCATTAACAGTATCGACTGATTGAATAGTTTCAGCATCAGACTTAGTGTCTTTAACTCTAGCTAGGTGATAGATGCATCCCTTGGATATTAGCTTGTTGGCTTTTAGATAGGAGATAAAATGACTCTTGGGAGATACAGAACTCCCGAATCACTAAAATATTGGCTCATCAGGGAACTAAAACTTAACCATACAGGTATGATAGTGTATAGATTCATAACAAGAATGAAGCCAATCTATACCCAAAATAAGGTCAAAATCCACCATGTCTAACTCTACCAAATCAGCAAGTATGACTCTATGAAGAACAGTAATGGGACAATCTCTATACACTTGTTTAGCAGCAACTGACTCCCCTACTGGTGTGGAGACTAAGAAAGGCTCAGGAATCCTTTCGGGACTAATTTTGAAATTCACAGCCATAAGTGGGGTCACATAGGAGAGACTTGACAACACATAAACATCAAAACAAAAGACGCAGAGCATACCAATAACAACATCAGGAGAGTCCTCCTACTCCCGACAGGATAGTAAGGCATAGAATTTATTCTGGCGCTGACCGCCAGCAGTACTAGATAAAGCACCCTGAACAGGGGTGGGATATGGGACAGGAACTGGTGTACTAGTAGTCTATGCCTAAGGTTGGGCATCTCTAGTCCCCTGTTTAGCATGTGCACAATCTCTAAGTTTGTGGCCCTGCTTCCCACAACCAAAACAACCCTTCAAATCTGCCAAATACTCACTGAGATGATCCTTACCACACTTAGCACAAGAAGGATAACAGGGCCTGTTACTAACACTATTTTGCAACCTATACATACAAGAACTGTTCCCTTGATCCTGCCTGCCTCTAGGCGTGGGAGCACTAGTTGATAAAGGCGCTGGAATAGACGAATGTGTCTAAAACTGAGGGTGGTTTTCTCCATGGAACCTAGGCTGACTATACTCATGCTACTCAGATCTAGCCCTTTTTCTCTAATCTTATCCACCTCTATCTGCTGTGTATGCATCTTCATCCTAGATAGATCTATATCCCTATGTAGTATCGTAGTCCTACACTCTTTCAACATCAAACTAGAAACACTTATCACGAACTTGCTCATACTAGCTCGAGTGTCAGAAATCAAATAAGGAGAATACTTGGCCAACTTATTGAACTTCAAGCAGTACTCCTTAACAGTCATGGAGCCCTGTCTCAAGTTCTTAAACTCCTTAATCTTTTCTTCCCTCATTTCAAGTGGAAAAAACTTGTCCAAGAATGCATCTTGGAATACCTTCCAAGTCATACGAGCAGCATCCTCACCTCTACCCTTCCTCCACGATACAATCCAGTCATAAGCAATGTCCTTCAACCTGTAAGATACCGACTTAGCACTTTCTTCTTCAGAAACATGCATCACCTACGTAATCTTTATCACCTCCTCAAGGTACAATTATAGGACCTCACCTGCCTTAGACCCATAAATCTCTGGGAAATTCATTCGCATAAAATCATAAATCTTAGAAGAAGCTACACCACCTCCCTGCTAATTTGCAACTGCAGCCTGGTTATTGGTAGAAACATTAGCGGTGACTGCTTGGGCTAACGCATAAAATGCCGCCTGAAACTCAGCATGAGACACTATTTCATTCATGGGATCAATGAGCTGGGGTTGCTCATTATTATTTCTGTGGGCATTCACCCATTCGAGAGGCATTTTTTGAAATAGGATAGCATGAATTATTTGATGAGAGAGATAACTACAGGCATGCTGAAATATGAAAGAAAGAAATTACTTTTCTCTAAAACATATTGTAGCCTATTAGTCATAGATGTGGTGCGCTACACACCGATGATCAAGACTCTACTCAACACACCTAGTCAAGCTCCCTAGGACTCTTTTAAAACCTTAGGCTTAGATACCAACTTTTTCATGACCTAAAATAACCTCTCGAGATGTCAAACGGTGCTTAAGGCTACATATAGCCCCAAGCTAACCCTTTGAGCCTATCACTTCTCATAATAACTCATTCAAGTAGAAAGATACAAAACATTGGCACTGTAATATCAAATGAAAGGAAATACAAAGGTAATACTCGGTCCAAATGACAAAAATACTGGAAATCTCAACATAACCACAGTCCAATAGCTAGTTTGAAAAGTCTCTACTACTCCATGAACTAGAGAACCATTAAGACAGGTCCCCAACTGACTCAAATAGAACTGAAAGTAATGACATAAACACTCCAGTATTAAAATATCTGAAGATAGAACCTCAAACCATGAGGACTCGCCACTGGAGAAATGTAGTCAAAAGGTACTCTAGAATCACTAATGAGGCTGGGACTGAGCACCTGAACTAACATTATAAGACAATGTAGCACATAGACGTATATGTGGATCAGCACTTGGGAATGTACTGAGTATATGGGGATGTATGCATTTACATAAAACAATGTCAATACTCTTTAATTAAATCATGCATGCAGATAGGAATGACTTACATGGCTTGAATAAGTCTAAAATGTAAATCTCATAAATCATGTATAATGAAGTATGTAACACAAATCTCGTGAGTCATTAAACTTTGGCTTTAAAATCTGTACTCTTCTCTTATTCTCATTACTCATAGGCTGAAGGAAACTTTAAACAAAACTTTCAACTCATGTATATATATCATGGGGAGTAAAACTTCTTAAATTCTCAAGAACTTATAACTCTTTTGAACTCAAACACTTGGAACTCGGAATCATATAACTTTGGTTTGAAAACCAGTGAGCAACTAGTATTAGTAGGGAAAATTACTTCCTTCTTTGGAAAAATACTCAAAGCAGTTTATTCATTTTAGAAAATATTTCATCCCAATGCTTTAGGAAAATATTCTATTTTAATGGAAAATACTTTATTTTAGGGAGGTTCTCTTAACCGACATAAACCATGCGAGCTACATGGAATTCCCATGTCTTGTCCTCCGAAGGAAAAAACTCACATTGGGGAGATGTGTCATACTAAGTAATCACTTATCTTGGCCTCGGGCCTAATCATCTTGGCCTTAAACCCAAAATCTCAACCTATGGTGGCATGTAGTTCTAGGGTAAGAAATCGTAGTAACTTACCCAACTCGATGCTAAATACTACTCCCTTTAGTTTATCTCGCTCATCTCATGAAAATTCGCTTTCAAAATAATCTTATGGTTCATAAGAAACCAACAATCAAATCTGTAATCTCATGTGGTAGAGTGGATTTCAAAACTCTATGGCCATTAGGTCAAAATATTTCTTAATAATCTCAAAATACTCAAATCATGGGTGCTTATAGCAAAATAGTTCATAAAATTGCTAGTCTCAAGTGGTGCTTACTGACCCGTAATTACATCTCATGTTAAAACTCATCATAATGCATAATAGATAGCATATAAATTCATAAATCATATAGAAATTTTGAATTTACCACAATTTAGCTCAAAATTTCAACATACTCATATTCTTCAATAGCTCAAACCTTTCAACTATTAACTTCTTAAGGATTAAAAATCATGGGGTATAGACCCAGCTGCAATTTCTCAATAATACATGTAAAAATCATGCCACTAGACTCTCAATTCATGGGAAACATCAAAAGCTTGCAACCAATAACAATGGATGAAAAACCCCAATTCAATTTCATGTAAAATCTCATAAATTGCAAATATTTATAGTTTAAATAATCCTTTAAGAAAAAGGGTGAAAGGATTACCCTTGTTCAAAAACCCACATACCTTGAATTAGAAGCTTTGGATGAACTCTCACTTTTAGGACTCTATTCATACTCTTGAATGAGGGTTCTTGAAGCCCTTGAATTGGGAACCTTGAATCTTGACTCAATTTAGAAAATCTATTTTGGATTATTGAGATTTTTGGAAGAGAATTTGGATGCTTAGGGTTTTTGGTTGAGGGAAATCTTTAGGAAAATCTCAAATGACTCTTGTAGTGACCTTAATTCTGATGTTTGTACAGTTTAAGAGGCTTGGAAAAAGTCGAAAGTGCCCTTTTTGACTTCTGTAAGAAGCTGGAAAAATTTAACTAAGAACCCAATTTTATGGGCCACCGCGATGCACCACTATCATGGTGGCTCACTATAAATTGACCAGTGATTGATCTCTCTGCAATTGTAACAAACCCATAAAGCTCTAACCCTGTGAGAAACACGAGTTGTCCCTATTTAGCAAACTATCCGATGCTTAGGACACTCTCAACTAAAATAATCTGTGTCCCTACAATCATAACATACCCTAAAAGCTCTATGTTGTCAAGGAACATGTGTTGACCCTGTCTAAACAACCAACTCATGCTTGGGGCATTCCCTAGACTAATGACCAACCTATCCACAATCCAAATATGCCCCTTGGACATTTTGATATATTATACCCGATGACCCAAAATGTTTGCCAAAAGCTAAAGACCTATACCAAGTATTCCACAATGTATGATGAGAACACTACCTACTATGAAAACCATGAATAATTTGAGAGCCACCTATAGCCTAAGATATTACCTATATGGAATCGATAGGCTGTAAGTAACACTGATGTCTACTTGGAGGATCCCTACCTCCAGAAAGAATATCACTAATACTAAATTGCTTACATGGACTCTTATGAATGCCTACATATACATCAATACATGTCCTATTTGTGGTCCTTGCATGATACACAACTTGAGGGAAATACAACCCAATTGATATCAAAAGCTCTAATGCCAACCGAAGTGGAAAACTCAATCTGTTGAGAAATCAAGTCATGTGTTTGCACTTCTAGGAGCTCTAATACCCACTCGAGAAATCAAATTTCATACTTTAAAATAAACAGAGAACCCTTCTGAACACTAACAAAGACAACTTTGGTTAGAGAACCACTTGATACACTAGACACTATTTCTGGATATGAAGTATCCAGTAAAAATATCAAAAACCCTAACATTAAATCCTGAAGAACTCAGGTAGTCACAAACTCTACTAAAGCCTGGGCAAGCCTAAAATTTTTTGTCTGACGCTAAAGATCTTTGACATTAAAATTTAACTAGCCTGATGCTGAGTTGAAACTCTAGAAACATATGTAAAAGTATTATTTGTATCTATCGATAAACTCACACCATTCACTTATAAGGTAATGGAATAAAAAAAAGTACTTAGAGTCTACTTGAAGTGCAAACACACAACATGATATCTAGGATAAAATTTCCTAAGAATGACATATAGACTCCCAAATAAAGTATATAGATATCTCAAGGACATCTGCAGTACTCTATGGGCACTTGGTTCTTTCCCCAACCCATAAGTAAACCTATGCTCTGATATGGATTTATCATAACTAGATTTCTCAGGTCATTATGGCACCTAGTATAACCCACCAATAGGTGGTCTAGCCTATAATCTAGAACAACTGGTAATGGAATATGAATAGAATTGAAAGAAACAATGGAAAATAATCTAATAAGGAGACTATATAATGATGAAATCTAAAAACCTGGTAAAACAAGTATAAGATCTTTTAATACAGTCAAAGTACAAAGTGAAATACAGAATAATGTACATGTACAAAGCATCTCCAAAATATAAAATAGAGTTAAGTCTAATGTATACAAGGAAGAGCAGGAATACTCCAATCTTCAAGAGACCTCAAATCTCTAATGCATAGTTGCAATAAATAGTGCAAATGTCAATAGTGAGAACTCATACTTTGATTTTCACGCTGCTGAAGTATAATATGTGTATGAAACATGTGTTACTCAGTAGGCATCTACAAACTTATCTCCAAATAAAATGTAAGCATAAATAACATGTAAAGAAGGAATAAAAGCTAAAGAAAGCTATCCAAGAAACTAAACATAGTAATGCTAATGGATCAATAAGGATAAAGTATCCAATTATAACATTATTCAGGGAATAAAGTACAATAACATATATCATTAATTGATATGCTAATAAAGAGTGAAACAATGATAGATAGTAGTAATATAAGGCAAAATAATACATATACAATATCAATAGACAAAGAAAGAGAGGGATATATGTTGATACCATATATATATATATATATACATATATAGGACTAAACACAAAGGTAATAACCTGGGGAAGCCAACCTAATATCTTATCGATCATAGCCAAGTAAGGGAGCTAATACTTGTATAATCAAGCCTTTAATAAAAGTGTGACTAATCATGACATAACCTATCAATAATGTAACTTACTAATATTAAAGAAATATAAGAAATAAAAAATGTACCGATAATCTTGGATACCAGTTCATACCAATCCTACCGTGATCTAACCATAAACCAATAATAAAATAACAAACTAGTTCAGACAAACAACACCTAACCATGCCCCAATAAGCCTAAAATGTTTAAACAAACCCTTAATAAATAACAATCATAGCTTATACCTAAACACCCCCTATAAGGTCGATAGATATAAGCACCAAACAATCATACTAGTGATAGAAAATGGATATGAATGTATGAATGCACACAAACCAATAGTAAAAAATATCCAATCGGAGTGCTAAATGTACCAAGTGTATACATTTCCTTTAGCCAAGTAGCTCTCAAAGGTAGGACCAATGGAGACTATCTTTCTCTTACACTATTGCTCAGGGATAAAGAGGCCCACAAGGGAATCGGGATATCAGTATGCATTGCCTGGTCCTGAACTAGGACTTCCTAAAGCCATCATAACTAAAACATTGTGTCTAGTATATAGATATACATATTTATATATACATATATATATAAGTATAAGTATAATAAGTAAACAGAAATGAACCATGACTAAATGAATGTAAATGGGTAATTCTATTGGTCGAGATTAATGTCGATACTAAATTTGCATAATAGCATAGAATGGGTCAAAATTTCTCTCAATCGAAGTAAATAGTTAAGCCAATATAGTGGATTAATAACAAACCAAAATTAATCACGATCTTAGTTTGAAAAATAGCATATTTAGTTCTAAAAGCTCATAATTCACTAAATAAAGTGGTATAATTCCCTTTATTGAAGAAATCTATTTCCAAGTGAAAAGTGGTAATAAATTCCTTTTTAGAAAGCAATAGTAAAATCATGGGTTTTGTTGGAATAGTACCACTAAGTGAGCATGCATGCACCTAAAAATATGCACGCCTTCACCAGTATCTAGATAATACAACCATAAGCTCCTAAGCATCTATAATCTAGAATCATGTCCTTTATAAAAATAGAATACACGCCTAGAGTCCAACTTGTATCATAACCGCGACCTACGGTCCAATAGTAAATATTTGACATACTAAAGCCTCATAACTTGGGAACCTACCGCAAATAAAGGAATAATGTCATTATAGGATCTAATAAGGGGAAAGTCATCCGATTCACTAAGTCAAATGGTAAATCTTACACTAAAGGGATCCTTAATATTGATATATGGTTAACATGCTTAAAATCAAGGATAATAGGATTCTATGGCCATAACAAATATCTTATGGCCAATCTATAATCCATATGTAACAGGTAATATATATTATACAAAATATCATTGAGAAAAGCAGACCAAAGCCTACCTTGATGTTGAACCACATTCTCAAACTATCCATAAACTACTCATCTTTGCTCCACGATATCTAAATAACACCGCACTACAAAAATACTAATCTACAAGTTAATAGAAGTAAAATGATATGCTTATTGCAATATAAAATTTTGGGCCATAAATTAGGTAAAAAAAAAAAGGGCCCATGGGGCTCGTTAATGGAATCCAAACATTAAATATATCATGAGGTCCCTTAAAGTATAAGGAATGAGTGCTCAAAAGTTTAGCAAGATTAAACCATAAATTGCAACTCAAATCAACCACAAAAGATAATAAAAAAAGGGAAATATAAGAATTAAACAGAGGAATTAGGATGAGAACTTATGAAGACATTAATGGAAAATGATTACCTCAACAACATCTACATATTTACAGTAGCATCTGACTAATTCCCATATTTTTATTAAGATCTAGGGTTCAATAATAGTAGATTTGGGGCTTGAAAATAAGAGAAAATTAAGGAAGACAACAACATATAGGCCCAAGATTTACCCATCACAAACGTGGGGCCTCCAGGCCATTATCACAAAGTGTAATAAAGGACCCTTAGCAAATGTGAGAAATGAATCATGAACACAATGTCAAAGAGGTCAGGCTATCGCAAACGCAACACTAGAAGTCATGATTACTATAAAGAAGGATAGTTTGGGTAGGGTTGGCATTCATAGCAAACACAAAGGAGAATACTGGCAATTGAAATAGTCAATGTATTGAACCTTCATGGAGGTGTCCTACTTCTGGCAATTGTAATAATTAAAATGGGCTGCAGCAAAAGCTGGAATACTAGCAAAAGCTTAAGTCCTCACAAACTCTAATTGGATGCTCAAAATTTATTTAGAACTGCATATGCACAAACAAACTATGGTATCATACCTAATTTGATATTCTTGGCTCAACCAGACCATTAAATTTTCATCCAAGGTCATTTTTATTTAATATGGGTCCCATATCTTGTTCCATTTTTTATTAAATCTACCCAATAGCTAAAAATGAGTTTGATTTCCCCAGGACCTGAACCAAGGGTCCCAAAACCTAAAATAAATATTCTGGAGTTGATGGCACAATTTGAATTCTCATAAGAGAATTTTTACTAGGAGTTTGGGCCCATGACCAATTCCTATAACTCCAAAATAGGGAAACACACCTAAAATCAAAATGAATTGTCTGATAATCAAATCAATAGTTCCAAAAAGTTATAAATTATTTTTAGTTGTTATGGGAAGGCTTAAAATGCTAGAAATGCATGGAAATAAAGAAAATAACCTAGATGGCCATTACAATATCCACAACTAAAAGGACTTTCAACTGTATATGTTAATATATAGGAAGAGCCTGAATTTTTGAAAGGTTAAGGTACCAAGACCGCATGCTGGAAAAACTCCCTAGATAAAATTTTAGAAGAAATCACTCTTTTAAGGGATTTCACCAAAGGTATCCCTTTTTCACCAACTTCCTTACTTCACTTTTCAAATAACAAAAGATTTAACCTCAACCACCAACTGGCCTCAAATTGAACTGTGAAGGATTTATTCATTGAAACTAAAACCACAATCCATAGATATTCATGTCAATATAAGCATAACCAGGTGGAAACCCAACCAAGTCCAAAGCCAACTAAGGCATTAATCAAGCAACAAACTCTAATATCCATATCTAACCTTCTTTTGCCTTTCCAAACCTACTATCTACTCTTAATCATAAAAAATGTCTTCTAAGTCCTATTTAAACAATCTTATACTATCCTTAAAGATTGGATCTATTTTACTATAAATCCATAGTGGCAAGCATAAGAATAATCCCATAAGGTGCTACTCAAACACACAAATAGAGATGATCAAAGCTCATAATCTCAATCCAAAGCTGCAACTAGTATGAATAACCCTCAAAATGCATAGTCAAGAATCCAAAGCACAAACTCTCAAATTTGAATGATCCACTTTAGAATTCCCCACAAACTATAGGTACAACTACGTAAAGACTAAGTTTAACACAATCCTTCTGTTATGCAAACAATCAACTTATTATGTGTTCCTTTTGTTGATGATCTGAGGCTGATAAATATGGCTAAAGCCCATAGATCACGTAATTCCATTCATCCCAGTGCCACCAAGATATATAAAACACTTGCGGGAAATCTATTAGTGGAGTAGCATGAAGAAAAATATAGTAGATTTTGTGGCAAAATATGCAACTTTCCAATAGGTTAAGGTAGAGAACCAAAGGCCTAGTGGTGTGATGCAAGAGTTTGGTATACCCACTTAGAAGTGGGAAGAGGTGAATATGGATTTTGTGACTGGTTTACGTCTTTTGCATCGTCGTTATGATTCTATTCGAGTTATGGTAGACAGGCTGACTAAGACAACACATTTCTTGACTATGCATAAGTCTTATACAACTGAGGATTATACTAGATCGTATATTTAGAAGTTGGTCAAATTATATGGAGTCCCCTTATCCATTATCTCAGATAGGGTTAGTTAGTTCACCTTCCAGTTTTGGAAAATTTTTTAGAGAGGTCTTGGTACCCAAGTGCATCTTAGTTCTACTTTTCATCCACAGACAAATGATCAGGCTAAGAGGACCATCCAAACCTTAGAGGATATGTTGAGGGCATGTGCTCTTGATTTCAAGAGTAGTTAGGATGAGCATTTGCAATTGATTAAGTTTACCTATAACAATAGTTACCAAGATAGCATCAAGATCGAACCATTTGAGGCGTTGTATTAGAGAAGGTGTAGATCAACTCTAGGTTGGTTTGAAGTAGGTGAATCTGATTTAGTTGGACCTGATGCAATATTTGAGGCTATAGAGAAAGTGAAGTTGATTAGAGAAAGGTTGAAGATAACTCAGAGTCATCAAAAGTCATATGCAGATGTGAGAAGAAGAGACCTTGAGTTTTAAGTTAATGATTTGGTGTATCTAAAAATTTTACCCAAGAAAAGAGTGAAAAGGTTTGGCAAAAAGGGGAAGCTTAGTCCCCGATATATGGGCCCTTATAAAATCCTAAGTCGTGTGGGGAGAGTAGCCTATGATCTTGAGTTTCCCACAGATTTGTCAGCTATGCATCCTATTTTTCATGTCTCCACGCTTAAGAAACACATTGGTGATTCCGTTGTAGTCGATCCTTTAGAGAGCCCAGATATCCAGTCTAGCCTTTTATTTGAAGAGATTACCGTTGAGATTCTAGACCACCAGATCTGTAGACTGAGGAAGAAAGAGATTTCCTTGGTCAAAGTGTTATGGCAAAAATAGTCAGTTGAGGGTGCTACTTGGGAAGCTGAGGAAGATATACGATCCAAGTACCCGTACCTCTTCTCCGCAAGTTCAAATCAAGCCGAGGGTAATATTCTTCCTTAATTCAGCCCCTTTTCCAATTAAAATTTCAGCTATATAGCTATTCTTAATATACGTACATGCATTCTATGAGATATTCAATAGTTTAGAATGATGTAGAGTTAGTTTATAAAGTTGTTTCAGCTGTGTATACTCATTTTTCTCTGTATCCTTTACCTATCTAGTGACATTCAAGGATGAATATTCCCAAGGAGGAGATAACGAAATACCCCAAACTTTTCCTTAAGCCTAATTTCATCTCTAGAAGGTTAAGGAATGACTTCTTAAGTGAGTAACGTTTAAACCATATAGAGTTTCCCTAATTTCGACTTTTAATCATAAGAGAAATTTAATTAGCTTTCTAACGATATAAGATCTACCCAAATCCGACAATCGGCCAATAAGTTATGGATAATTTAAGTTTTACTCGTAAACCACCATCATTTTAGTGTTTGGCGCATCACGGAGAGAGTCTATTAAACAATTGTCAAATTCTAGTGGAACTCAATGATAATGGCGCATCGCGGAGGACCCTAATTTCCCAATAGTCAATTTCTAGTGGCCTACTGTGATTGTGACACATTGCGCTAAATTTCTCGGTCCCAACTAGTGGGACAACACGATGGATTCATGTCACGGTGACTCCCAGATAACCGTTTGTCAATTTCTAGTAAGCCACCGCGATAGTGGCGTATCGCGGTGGCCTATAAAGTTGGTTTTCCCGTTTAATTTTTCCAGCTTCATATAGAAATTAAAAAGGGCACTTTAGAATTTTTCCAAGCCTCTTAAACATTACAAACATCAGAATTAAGGTCACTAAAAGCGTCATATGAGATTTTTCTCAAGATTTCCCTCAATCAAAAATCCTAAGCATCTAAATCCTCTTCCAAGAATCTCAAGGGTTCACCATGAATTTTTTAAATTGAGTCAAAATTCAAGGTTCCCAAGTCAAAGGCTTCAATAACCCTCATTCAAGAGTATGAATAGAGTCCCAAAAGCTAGAGTTCATCTAAAGCTTCTAATTAAAGGTATGTGGGGTTTGAACAAGAACAATCATTTCGTTCTTATGCCCAAAACTAGATTTTTATTACAAAAGCTATTTGATTTTATATGTTTTCCTATGAAATTAAAGTTTTCTCCTTAATTGACCTAGGAGTTGTTCCCGGGCATCCTAAAAAAAAAGGTTATTATACACCCCATCCCTTGGAAAAAAAAGGTAGCACCGAAGAAAGGAAAGAGCGAGATGGTGGTTTTTGTTGTTCCCGCGAAGCGAAGATCATTCGCTTGGCGAATAAAGTGGGTCACCCTCTTTTTGGCTTCGGCCAAACACTTTTTCTCGCTGGTCGAGCTTTCTACAAAAAAAAGCATTTATACCCTATGTTATTATTTCTTGAGATTATGATTGTTTTAATTTTTTAGAAATTGACGTACATGAGTATGCTGAGACTATAATGCATTTTGCTAAAAAATTTCTAAAATTCTATATGATTTATGAATATTTATGATATCGAGTATGAATTTTGATACGTCTTAATCTGAGATTGAATTATGGGTCATTGAGCAGTACTTGAGGTTGTAATTTTAAGAATTTTGGTGCTATAAGCACCCATGAATTAAGTATTTTGATATTATTGAGAAAGTTTTGACCTTGATGGTCATAGTAGCTTTGAAATCCACGTTACTAAATGAGATCACAGATTTTATAGTTGGTTTCTTTATGAACCATGAGATTATTTTAAAGTGTATTTCTATGAGATGAGCGTAGATAACTTATTGGAGTAGTATTTAGAACCAAGTCGGGTAAGTTAGTATGGTTTCATACCCTAGAACTATGTGCCATCATAGGATTGAGATCTATGGGCTTGAGGTCGAGATAATGATCACTGAGTTGAGGTTATACTCCCTGGAAAGAGTGTGATGCCTCTCCCCAATGTGAGGTTTCTTCCTTAGGTGGAAAAAATGTTGGACTCCATGTAGCTCGCATGGTGTATGTCGGTTAAGAGAACCTCCCTGCTAGTAAAAGTAAAGAATCACCTTTTGAGTATTTTTCCCTAATTGTAAGATTTTCAGAGTAGTTTTCTTAAAATATATTTTTTTCTTAAAGAGAGTATTTTTTTCCTTCTAGTAAGAGTAAATGATCATTTCCTAAAGTAAAGTATGTTCCTTTGAAATGAGTTATTGTTCCCTAAATGTAAAGTCTCACATCCTTATCCAAATATTATTTTTACTTTGGATTTCAGTTATAAAGTTACAGTCTTAGCTTCCTGATACAGAGGTGAGCATTGGATCACTTACTCTATATGTTTTAAGGAAGGAATAAAACTACATATTTCCAAAGCGAGTATATTAACTCACAAGATTTATACTAGGTGTTACATTATTCATAATGTATGAGATTTATATTATTGTGATACTCAAGCTATGTGAGTCTATTATATCATCATGATTATTTCTATAAAGGTTGATGACATTATTGTTTTATTATTGCATACACCCTTATATACTCAGTACATCCTCTAAGTACTGATGCACATATACATCTGTGTGCTACATTATCTCATAATATAGGTTCAGGTGCTCAACGCCAGTAACAACAGTGATCTCTTAGCATCTCCTCTACATCTTTATTCTTGGTGATTACTCATGGTTCAAGGACCTATATTTGTATTTTTCCTACTTTAACAGTGTTTTGATTATTACTTTCAGACCAGTTCGAGTCATTTGGTGATCTGTCCTAATGGATTTCCAGTTTGAGTAGTAGAGGCTTTGTCAAACTAGACTATTAGTTGTGTTTTAAACTTTTCAATATTTGATATTTAGAATAAGTTTTCCAGTTATTTCAGTTCAGATTAGATGTGATACAACATTATTTCTTAATTATCCATCTTAAAGTAAGTGTTAGATGTAGTAGTAGGCTCAAAGGGTTAGCTTAGGGATACTAGTAGCCTTAAGTACCGTGTGATATCATGGGATGAGATTTTGGGACGTTACATGACCCTAAAGGAAATTTCCTAATTTGAATTAATTTTTGGCATTTCAAGCCTTCACACAGTGAATAAGGGTTATTTATGACTTTTTTAAACTATTGGATTGATGATCAGATTGATCATTTTTATTTTAGGCTCATTTCCCTATTTTAGAGATTTTGTTGTTTATGATTTGGTCTCAGACCAAAAATTTTAGTAGATAACCTTAGATGAGAATTATGATAGCACTATCAACTCTAAAATATTAATTCAAGGCTAGGTAGACCTTTGGTTTGGGTTTTGAGGTACCCAGGCTCATTTTGACCTATTGGTTAAAAAGTTGAGAAATTGGAAGTTTTTTGTGGGACCCATATTTGGTTTAACTGACCAATAAAGGAAAATATGATTACTCCATTGACTCAAAAATGCCAAATTTAGTGTGGTTACATAGTTTGTTTGTATATATGGGGTTCTAAATAAATTTTGAGGTCTTGGTGGGGCGTTGGAATTTCAAAGTCCACAACTGTCAGCTGGTGCACAGTGATCGCTAGCCAAGGGTCGAGGCCACAGTTCCCTTGGAAAGAAAGATATTGCAATCATAGAGAGGGACAGAGATCACAACGTGATGTGTAGTCATAAAGTTTATGGGGTCACACACCTGCTGGTGTGATAGCGAATTCTGATTACCTGGTCTAGGGATATAAAACCCGTTTTCCATAATTTTAGCTAATTCAACACCTATTCCATGAGATATAAAACCCTAAAATAGAGGTAAAGCTTGGGATTAAGCATATAGATGATTTAGGGAGCTTGGTTATCCAGTATTCCATGATTTCCCTTCAAATTCATTGTATGTTTCCTTCAATTTCTTGATAAATTCTTAGAAAGTAGGGCTTTGTATTCTTTGAGGTCTTAATTGAGACCCAATTTGTGCTCCATTTGTTCTCAACTTTTGAGCATAAATTCCTTATATTCTGAGGGAGCTCATGATGGTTTCATTTTTTGGATTTTGCTAGTGGACTTATAGCCTCATTATTTATCTAAAATTTGACCCAATATTTGATATGGAAATAGAGGTATTTTTTTACTCCTAATAATACATAGATTATGATTTTGATAGCATGACAATATTTTGGGATCGTGGAGTAGGACGAACAAATTGGGCATGATTTAATAATTTGTAGTTCGGCATCGTGGTAGGATTCTATCTACTTTTCTTCAGAAGATGATACGTGTAATATATTGCATGTGAATGTGAATGTTAAGATTTATTATAGGTATGACATCATGACTTAGTTTTGGTTATTGATGTCTGGGAATAAGATAAGTGGTTTGACCCGTACGGTGAAATACTTATTTATAGTTCTAGGATCATATTGCTAAATTCATAGATTAAGCGGATTTATAGAATAATTATTACTTTATACTAGATTTGAGATGTGGTCTAAGCATTAGAAGTGTGATTAGTGTGATTAGCCTTATTTAGACTATTTAGCTACCTCAAAATTATAATGTAGGTGAAGTTTGACTTAATTGATCATGTTTCTAGGTTAAATTCACATCATAGGATTCTTTTTTTCTTATGTTCCATCATGAAGTAAATTTAGATACCTTAGCCTATTCCCGGGTATAAATTGCCTAATTACAGAATTGGGGGATAAGAATTGGGTTCCTTCATCACATAGTAGGCAGAGGCTTGTGGACTTAGTTATGGATGTTATGCATAGTTGAGACCATTTAACCTTTTGTATAAGGTTACTTCATGACTTGATGCGTTGATTGTTTTCCTAGATTATTACTAATGGCTTATAGCCATGATAGATCTTTCGAATTGATTAGTCTTATGTTCTCCTAGATGTGAGATGGCTTATTAATATATTGTGCCTCCTATATATGAGATGTCTTATTGATATATTATGCCTCCTAGATATGAGATGCCTTATTGATATATTTTGCCTCCTATATATTTGATGTCTTATAGATTTGACACATAATCTATAGATATGATATGCCCCATAGATATGATATCTGGCCTATAGCGATGTTATGCCTCATAGATATGATATGTGGCTATAGATATGAGATGCCTCATTGATATGATATACCTCCTGGATGTTAGATGATTATAGATATGCTTTATGGCTTATATATATGTTATTTCTCAAAAATATTCTATGACTTATAGATATGAGATAACTTATGGATTGATTACTAATTTGAGTTTGAGTTATGTATGGCCTAAGGCCCTGATTATAATGTTTTAATTATTTTGGGCATATTATTGGGCCCAAGGCCATGTTGTGATATCAATTGGACATCCAAGAAGTTATCTTTGTAAAGGTTGTAGTTATAGTTTATGAAAATATTGATACTGATGGTATCATTATTTGAATACTGGTGATGCCATGCATAGATTCGGTACATTAATGATCATTAAATTGGTAGATGATGTGATTCTACCTAAACTATGATCTTGTTTCTATTTTTCCTAAATAAAGGTTATAGCCCACTTTTCACATTACAAACAGAGTTCTTCATAAAAATAATTGCATGTCTTAATGAATAGTTTATATGAAAAAGAGATTAGTAATGATGTTTTAAATATTTGACTAAGATAGATTCTGGTCTATGATTTGAGACTACTAATTACTCCAATTGTGAGAGATTTTGATTGTTTCTATACTTTTATAATGATTTAGTCCTAAAGTTCACTCGAGGTAATGGCTTTATATATTTACACTACTTTTAACCACAGCTTAAGTCCATGCACCTATTATATATCTATATACATATATCTCCAGTATGGGATGGCAGAAAAAGTTGTAATGATGATATAAATTTTGGGTAAAACCTGCTGGCAGATTATAGTATTGATGTTATATATACGTGATGATACTATAATAACATGCTTATATACCCAACATGGCTCAAGTATGACTATGATGATACGCTTATATACCCAACAAATTCAGAGAATAACTATGATCATATGATTATAAACTCGACAAGGCCGAAAGATGATAATTATGATATGCTTATATACCCGACAAGGTTGGAGGATGACTATGATGATATGTGTATATATCCAGTAAGGTTGATAATGACTATGATGATATGTTTATATACTCAGCAAGGCCGGAGAATAATTATGATAAGATGTTTATATACCCGATAAGGCCAAAAGATGACTATGATGATATGCTTATATACTTGGCAAGTCCAATGGATGATTATGATAAAATTCTTATATGTTCGATTTGATTCCGAAAGATGATTAGGATGACTATTGTTCTGATGATGATTATTATTATATTTATTATACTCAATGGGTTTGTGTTTGACTACTTCTAATAATTTGTGGATTCTATTACATTCATCTTTGCATGCATATTCTGTATCACCAGTATATGTTTATATCTATCAGCCTTATAGGGGTTGCATAGGTATGGTTGATGTTTTTTCCTTGTGGTTTTTTGTATGTTGATTGAACCTTCTAGGCTTGTGCGGATACATAAAAGCCTTGGATAGGTATTGGTTGTCTGAAATAGTCGGTTACTCATCTTGTCATTGCTATTGTTATTATTATTATTATTATTATTATTATTATTATTATTATTATTATCATTGTTATGGCTAGTTTGTGGTAGCTTTTCTAGAGATCTAGCATTGAGATTTGTGATATGATTCTGGGTTCTTTTATTTAAAGATTATTTTATCATGCCTAATTATCTCATGATTAGACATATGGATTAGAAATCCTGAGTATTCTAGCACTAGTTCTTGCTTTGATTTGAGGACTTAAGATGCTAGTCTGATGATTTAAGTTGTGCCTTGAATTGATCTCCATTATACAAAAATATCTATATGTATTTACATATAGCTATAGTATTATTATATCTCTTCCTTCATTTATTTTTATTGTATATTCATTCCTTGGATTTATATATTGTTTATATCTTTCTTTCTCCCTTCATTCGTATATTGGCCAAGTATAAATGGTATAGTGTTGAGTTTTCTGAGCATGGATGGAGAAGGATAGTTTATCCTTGATAAATTCTTAGTCTTATTATGCTAGTTTTTTTGCAATTAATAGAATAGTTACCCTTATTATCTAACTAGCTTTATATGTGATTGTATGACATTTGGGTGTAGTTCTTTTTCTGTTTATATGTTGTAAATATCAAAATTATTTTTGGAGCTCAGTCTGCAGTTTCCTAATGAGTACTACGTGTTTGGTACTCATACTACACTTTTGTAGCCTATAGATCATACTACAGGTTATCACCGATGTTGTGTATGTCGTTCAAAGGAGCCATGGTTTGGACATAGCCGATGAGCTCCTGATATTCAGAGTATTACCTTTCTCCCTATGATGTGCTAGACTAGTCTCTATGTTGTATTTAAAGATAAGTTATAATAGTGAAATTCCATTGGTATTTAATTTTGTACTCTTATTATATTAGAATCTCTTATACTGATACCACCAGGTTTTGGAAATATATTGTGTATGTTAGTCTTTCATCTTATATGTTCCACATTCTTCCCTTCATTCTTTTAGTAGTCCATTACTAGTAGTTTTGGATTATGGGTTTGTCTTTCCTACTAATGAATTATAGTATGCGCCATTATGACTGGGAAATTAGGTTATGACAAATTGGTATCAGATCTTATGTTTCACCAGTGTATTAGTACAAGAGCTAAGTATTTATTAGAGTCTCACAGATATGTGTAGAGATATCAATAACCTATCTTTGGAAGGCTAAAGGGATTTTTAGAAAATTTATTTCTTGACTCTTTGTTGTGTGTTCGTATTTCGTTGAGCCTCAAACACATTATTTGACACTTTTCTATCTTCAGATAGACGATGTGAGATGGTCAATATATACAGATCAGACTTTAACTTATGTTTTTAGCACCTTAGCATAGCATTAAGCTAGATTGTTGGAGATGGACAATGAAGGTCTTCAGCATCAGCCAAAGGATTTGGGGCCAGCTTACACTCCAGTAGATCTCGTGACTACTTTAACCCTTTAAAGTTTATCCTAGACGATCCCAAGTCTCTTGGTGGATACCTTACAGCTATGGATAACATTCGGTTCATCGAGTAGGTTCTCATGTTAGAGTGGGATTTTTTGGTGTTCATCAGGGTTCTTTATTAGTTTTTGAGTACGATATTGGGTTTCTTTATTAGGCCAGGTACACTTATATGCTATAACCCTTTAAGTAGGGTATGCTATATGGATTTTTTAGAGGAGTAGCATTGCCACTCTATTTGGTATCGGAGCATTTGATATAAAATGGGTCTTTTTTCTCTCAAATTATTGATTATGTGAGGTCTATAAAGAGCATATAGATTGAGAACTATAGGGGTGGCGGTATAATACTATGCCATCAGTATCATATTTTTAGTATTTTATCCAGCAGTGAGGATCCTTCCAGTGGAGGTCTGCTTCACTTGCAACCTATCAGTTATACGCATGTAGTATTGTACACTATGGGTGGTTCTCATATTAGTCATGTTGATCATAGCAGGTAGAGTACTCTTCAAACCTTATAGATTTTTTGGTATGTGTCTTTAGGCCATGGCGACCACCATGGATCAACAGGGGCATCATATCAATGTATTTTAGGAGCTTGTTTTGGTTATGGTGAAATAGGTCATTTGTCTAGAGAGTGTCCCCGATGTGATTTGGTTGTTCATACAGAGATAGTATGTATTCCCTGTCAAACTAAAAACCCTGAGGTATGCTATGACTGTAGAAAGGATAATCACTATAGTAGAGAGTGCTCTCAGCATTAGTTGGCTAGCCATTTGAGCTCAATTTATGTTTCTCACAAGGTTAGTAATTAATAAGTTTTCTACGATAATAGAGAGATCAGCCGTTGGTTTAGAGAGATTCCCCAGCATGGGATTTTTAGTCATTCAGCTCATTCAGATCAGCCATGTAATATTGTGGCACCTTTAGTTAGTGATAGTATGCTTGACACCTTAATTGATGATTCAGTTGGTCAGTCCGAGTTTTGATTGATTTAAATTTATTCTCTGTTAAATCAGTCAGGCATGTGGTTGTGGATTTCACCATAATTGGTGTGCTTTTATTTTGCACATTTACCTTTTTCATTATGTGTATTGGGGTCTTCATACCCAATGATGATTTGATGAGTTCATATTTGGTGATGTGTACTTTATTATTGAATAATGATTATACAACTACCTTTGTGCTTTATTTCTTTCAATAGTGGATGGAGTATTGGCCTTATTGTGTCCCTTGAGTTCTACTTGCTATTGATGTTCATTATTGTTATTATTATTGCTGTGATTTCTTAATACTATTGGCCCTTGCTACTAGCTATTTAGAATAGTGTTATCTTTTTAGAATTTTCCCTTCTGTGAGGTTTTTATTCGGTCGATTGAGTAGCTATAGACAAATTTGATGATTTCTTCTTTATAGTGAGATAAGTTTGGTTATTTTCCTCTTCTATTAGCTATGTTAGAATGATTATGTCCTTGTTATGATTCTAGGGTTGGCCATTTAGTTATATCATCTATTTTTAAGTTAGGGATTCTTGGACTTGCCTTCTGGATTTCGTTGGTTTCAATTTTGGTTGTCCTTTTCTATGTAGCTCAACATTGAACAAGACCCATTTGGGGTTCGTTCTTCATTTATGGCTATTTCATTGCCGGATAGTGGCTTGATATTGATGTCGGGTGGTCTTGGATTCATATCTTAGATTTTTTTGGTTTGTCTTGTAGTGTTGGTTTACCCTCATTATTAGTATGGAGTTGGATACCCCATTCTAATCGTGATGCATTTCTCATTGTAGTGGAGTTAGAGTGTTGGATATAGGTGATGAATCCTATCATTGGTTTTTCAGTTGGTAAATTAGAAATCAATAACGGTACATTCTTCCTTGATGATGTGATTCATGGATTGATAGATTTATGATTGTCCTACTTTGGCAGATTTAGAAAATCCCCATTTCTGAATTTGTTTGGCCTAATGAGGCTTGGTGGAGTGATTCTTCTCGATAATATATACCTATGGCTATTCTTTACTGAGATGGAATGTTGGCTTGGTTGGTTTCTAACGTAAGATGCATTTCTCCAAGTTGCTAGTTTTTTTTCCATTATTAGTGTGGTTTGAAGTCTTGAGGAGTTCTTGAATATATTTTGATAATCTGTGACCTCCAGTGGATATGGAGTTGATTCCTTGTGATTTTAGCTGGTAATTTATCTTGTGATTTTATTCTCCAGCTATGTTTTAATTTTGGCTCGACATAATTTAGTATGGATATGTCTAATTTGGATAGTATAACCGATGTGATTATTTGACCTTGGTTTGGATTTGTCAGTTCAAATTTAGATTTGATGCCTTAGTATGGGGATTTGGAAGTTATGATAGATTTTTCGTATGAATGCCTACCCATCTTCAAGTTTGGTTTAGGTAATTAAGATCTAGCGATTCAGCCTTGGTGTTGAGATTTTAGCTTGGAGTTGTATAGTTTGAGTGTAGCGTTTATTTTAGATTTGTCTTAGTTTGGATTTCATTTATAGTCTGGTTAAGCCTACTCCGTCGTTACCTATTCGGTCATCTCGATGTCGGATAGATTGTAGTTGATATGTGTTAAGATGATAGCCCATTGACTCGGTATTGGTTCCTTCAACTTTGACCTCGGGTCTTTAGTTTTCTTTGAATTTTTTTATGATATACTCAGTGGGAGTAGTATGATTGAGTTGGATTCAGCTTGGCTTCATTATCTGTTGATGTGACATTCTTGAATGAATCATTTAATGTGAGTAGTTATGCCTTGATTTTCTAGATTTTAGTTTCAGTTACCTTCTAGACTATTTATAGCATTGGCATAGATTGAATTCCTTGGTTATCTCTATTTGTTTGCCCAGATAGCGCCATATGGAATTATTCTTACGATTGCAATATGGATATCTAATTGATCAACTTCAACTCTTTGAGTTGTCTGTAATAAGATTGTGCCGGTAGGGCTCAGTTGATTTTCCTCCTGGTTTGGGGCGGATAGTAGGTATGGATAGATAAAGAAAGGTTATATTTGGATTTAGAGTTTGTTTTATGACTTATGCTTTCATTTGGTTTTGGCCTGGATGAGCCTTTATTGATATGTGCGGGTATTGAGATGGTATCAGGATGTCGTGGTTCGAATTTTCCTGAATCAACATTTTTTTCATTTAGTTGGAGGCCAGTTACTGGTTGAAGTTAATTTTTGATATTTGGAAGTTAACTGAGAAAGTTGTTTGAAAAAAGGATACCTATAGGATAATCCCTTGGAAGTGTTCTCTCTCTATGGAGGTTATCTGGCAAGTCGTGCTTGGAGTATGCAAGCCAAGTACCTTATCCTTGTAAGCTTATGAGATCATTCTATAAATTGACTTTCGTTAGAAGTGGATTGTGTAATGACACTCTAGATCATTTCATTTATTTGCATGCATTTTTGGCATTCCGAGAGTAGCCACAGTGGCTACATGTCATTTATGACTTGTTCGAGCTATCAGTTTAGTGATTGGATAGTTCATATAGATTTTATGCTCATTTCTCTGTTTTGGAGCTTTTGGTGTTTAGGATTTGGTCTCGTACCAAAACACCTGCTAGATGACCTAGAATAATAATTTTGATAATGCCATCACTTCAGAATGTCAATTTTAGAATAGATATACCTTTGGTTCAGGTCCTGAGGCACCCAAGCTCGTTTTGACCTATTTGTCAAAAAGTTGAGAAATTTGAAATTTGGGTTTGGGAGCCACATTTGTTCAAAACAACCTTGGATGGAAAATCTAATTATGCCATTGAGTTCAAAAGATCAAATATAGGGAGGTTACATTGTTAATTTGCATATATGGGATTTTGAATGAATCCCGTGGGCTTGGCGGGGTCCAAGCCGATCACCATCCAAGTGTCGCGATTGCATTACCCTTGACAGGCAAGATAGTGTAATCATGAAGAGGGGCAGCAATCACGACTCGATGATTAGTCACCAAGTTGGTGCGATCCCACACCTGCTCGTCACGATAGCAACTTCTTATTACCTTGTCATGTTATGTAAAGACCAATTTTTCCATGATTTTAGCTCATTCTTCACCAATTTCTTGAAAGCTAAATCCCTAAAAGTGAGGAAAAGTTTATGATTAAGCATGTAGATGATTTAGAGAGCTTGGTTATCCATTATTCCATGTTTTCCCTTCGAGTTCATGGCAGTTTTCCTTTAATTTCTTAATAAATTCTTAGAAATTAGGACTTTGAATTCCTAATGATTTGAGACCGTATTTGTGCTCCCTTTGTGCTTCACTTTTGAGCATAAATTCCTTATTCTTCGAGGCACCTTGTGATGATTTCATCTTTTGGAGTCTGTTTGCAGGCTCCATAGGCCCGCTCTTATCCCAAAATATAACCAGAACCTTAATATGGCAATATGGGTCTTGTATTAATCTTAATTTTGCGTATATTATTAATTAAATAGAGTAACATTATTTCCAGATCATAGAGTGAAGATAAAAAATTTAGGCGCAGTTTAAGGATTTGCAGTTAGGCATCGAGGTAGGCTTCTATCTACTCTTCTTTGCAAAATGGTGCATGTGAATGTCAATTAGATTAATCATGGGTAGGACACCATGACTTAGTCTTTATTATTGAATTTTGGTGATTAGATGAGTGGCTTGACCCAGAAGGTGAAATAATTATCATAGTTCTAGGATCATATTACTGTCTTCATTGATTGATGTATTCATAGAATGATTATGAATTTATAATTGATTTGAGATGTGTTCTAGGTGTTCGAAGCGTGATTGGTGTGATTAGCCTTATTAGGACTATTTAGCTACCTTGAAATCATTATGTAGGAGAAGTTTGACTTAATTTCTCATATTTATAGGTTGAATTACTATCTTAGGATTGTTTAAGGCTTATGTACCATCATGAAGTGAATTTAGATACCTTGGCCTAGTCCGGGATATAAGTAGCCTAATTATGGAATTTGAGGATTAGAAGTAGGTTCCTCTGTCCTACCTTAGGTCAACACTTGTGTTAGCCCTTGAGGACTTAGTTACAGATGTTTCGCATAGGTTATTATATTGAACCTTTAGTTTAAGGTTACTTCATGACTTGACAGATGTTGAATGATTTTTCAGATGATGAGTAATGGCTCGTAGCCGTAATAGAGCTTTCAGATTTGATTAATGTTATTATCTTCTAGATGTAAGATGCTTTATTGATATATTATGACTCTTAGATATGAGATGCCTTATTTATATATTGTGCCTCCTAGATGTGAGATACCTTATTGATATATTGTTCCTCCGAGATGTAAGATGCCTTATTGATATATTGTGCCTCCTAGATGTGAGATGCCCTATAGATTTGAATCTTAATCTTTAGATATGATGTGCCTCATAGGTACACTATATGGCCTATCAAGATGGTATGCCTCATAGATATGATATGTGGCCTATAGATATGAGATGCCTCATAGAAGTGAGATACCTCCTAGTTGTGAGATAATTATAGATAAGCTTAATGGGTTATAGATATGTTATACCTCATAAATATGCTATGGCTTATAGATATGAGTTAACCTCTAAATATGATTATTGATATCAGTTATGGATATGTATGTGGACCAAATGTCGTGATTATGATGTTGTAATTATTTTGGACACATTAATGGGCGCAAGGCCGTGTTCTAATCTCACTTTGACATTCAATAAGTGTTATCCTTGTAAGGGATAATATTGTAGTTTATGAATATATGGATGCTTATGGTTCCATTGGGTGAATTATAGCAATGGCATGCATAGATTCAGTACATTCATGATCATGAAATTGGTAAATGATGTGATTCTAGCAAACACATGATCTTATTACTATTTTCCTAAATAAGGGTTTAAGCCCAGTTTTAACCTAAAATAGATTTCGTCATAACCATAACTACCTTTCTTAATGAATAAATGATGTTAATAATAGTGTTTTAAGGATATAACCAAGATAGATTTTGGTCTATGGTTTGATACTACAAATTACTCCAGTCATGCATGATTCTGACCTTTTCTACACTTTTAAATTGATTTAGTCCCAAAGTTCACTCCAAATAATAGATTCATTGATTTACATTTGACACGTCTTAAATTCGTGCACCTATTGTACATTTATATACATATTTCTTCAGTATGGGATGGAGAAAGATAATGTATTGATGATATAAATTCAAAGTAAAACCCGATGATAGATTATAGTATTGATCCTATATATATGTTTTGAAGATTATGATAATATTCTTATATACCCTACAATTTCAAAGGATGACTATGATAATATGCTTCTACATCTAACAAAGCTGGAGGATGACTATGATGCTTTGCTCATATACCCGGCAAGGCTGGAGGATTACCCAACAATGCCGGATGATAACTATGATGATATGTTTATATACCCGGCAAGGCTGGAGAATGATTATGATGATATGTTTATATACACAGAAAGGCTGATGGATGATTATTATGATATGCTTATACACCCGGCAAGGTCGGAGGATAATTATAACAATATGCTTATATGACTGATTTGATTTCGATGGATGATTATGATGATGTTTGTGATGGTTATGATAATGATGATTATAATATTAATTATACTCACCAGTTTGAGTCCAACTACTTCTTATAATATAGTGGATTCTGTTGCATTCGTCTATACATGCTCATTGCATATCACTAGTATGCACCTATATCTATTAGCTTTATAGGGGGTTGCATAACTATGGGTGATGATTATGCCTTATGGTATGTTGTATATTGATTGAACCTTCTGAGCCTGGGGTGGTGGGGGTATATGAAAGCCTCGACTAGGTATTGGTTATCCTGACTAGCCGGTTACTCATATTGCCATTGCTATTGTTATTATTATTGTTATAATTAATTTTATGGCTAGTTAGTGTTAGATTTGTTATTGATCCGAAATTAAGACCTGAGGTATGATTCCAGCCTCTTTTATTTTATGATTATATTACTATGCATAATTAACTCATGATTAAGAATATGGATTATAAACCCTGAGTTTTCAAGCACATGTTTCTGCTATGATTTGAGGTCTTAAGATGCTAGTCTGATGATTTAAGTTGTACCTTGAATTGACCTTATTTATACAAATATATCTATATCTATTTACATGTAACTATAGTATTACTGTATATCCCTTGCTTTATTTATTCAGATTGTACAGTCATTCCTTAGCCTTGTATAAGGTTATATATCCTTCTTTTGCCCTTTATTTGTATATTGGCCAGTGATATAAGGTCTAGTATAGAGATTCCTGAGTATGGCTGTTGTAGGATAGTTTATCCTTGATACTCTCTTGGCCTTATTATGCTAATTTCTTTGCTAAGTGAATAGTTGCCCATACTATCTAACTAGCTTTGTAATGTGATTACTTGACATTTGGGTGTAGTTTAATTTTTCTTTATATGTTGTATATATTTGCATTATCTTTGGAGCTCAGTCGGCAATTTCCTACTGAGTACAACACATTTGGTAATCATACTACACTTCTGTAGCCTGCAGATCATAGTACGGGTCATTGCTGGTGTTGTCTGTGCCGTGTGGAGCAACCATGGTTTGGAGACACAAGGTGCTCCTGATGTTTGGAGTATTACCTCCCACGCTCTGATGTAGAATAGTCTTTATGCTGTATTCGGATGAGCTCCTGATATTGTATTTCTATTTGTACTCTTACTATATTAGAAGCTCCCTTTGTATTTCATTTTGTACTCATATTATATTAGAAACTCTTGTACTGATATCACCAGGTTTTTGGACTATGTCATGTACGTTAGTCTTTCATTTCATATATTCTACTTTCTTCCCTTTATTCTTTTGGTAGTCCGTTACTAGTAGTTCCAGATTATGGGTTTGGCTTGCCTACTGGTGGGTTAAAGTAGGTGCCATTATGACCTAAGAAATTGGGTCATGATGCAATGAAAAAAGTAGAGATACAATTGAAACACCTATTTTATCAACTTGATGAATGCAACTAGGGCATTGGTCAACCTAAAGAACATGACCAAGAAGTTATAATGATTATATCGAGTCTAAAAAGCTGCCTTCAGGATATCCGAAGCTCTAATCCTCAACTAGTGATACCCAGACATCAAATCAATCTTTGAAAATACTAAAGCACCATAAATTTGATCGAACATATCATTAATACAAGGAAGAGGATACTTATTCTTAATTGTCATACTATTCAACTGCAGATAATAAATACACATACACATAGACCCATCCTTTTTTCACAAATAAGACCTAGGTTTTATAAATCCCTTATCGAAAAACTCCTGCAAGTGATCCTTTAATTCTGTTAATTCTACTGGGGCTATCTTATAAGAAGGATAGAGATGGGCTATGGGCACAGCTCAATATTTATAGCAAAGTCAATATCATGATCTGAAGATATACCAAGCAAATCCATAGTGAAAACATCCATGAACTCATGAACAATATGAACAGAATCAATAGGAGGCAGTGAAAAAACACTGGTATCATAAATATGATCCATAAAATATAAATATCCCATCTCAACCAAGCGATGATCCTAAAAAAAAAGATATAACTCTATTGGGTCCTAAATGAAACACACCCTTCCAAACTATACTTGGCACACCCAGCAAAGCTAAAGTCACTTGGCGTGATATGGGTTATTTACTGTTCAAAAATAATTGATTTATGTTGTCAAATTTCATAATTATGATTGCATGTTTTAATGGTTTATGTTATGCTATGTTATTATTTTAGTTTAATTTCTAATCTATGTGCAAAAATATTGGAGCGGTTATCAGGTTTGTCTCTATGTCGACATAGTTATGTTATCTTGTATTCTATCCTATTTATATCAAGATTTAGCTCGATCGGTCGATAATGCCTATGAAATTAGACCCTTTGAGATTCTTCGTACAGTAGGTGATATGGATTATAAGTTATCCTTACACCTAAATTTTGTTGTTGTCCATCTGGTTTCCTATGTCTACATGTTGCGGCAATACATTCTTGATCCATCTCATGTGGTCAGATAAGATTCAGTCCAGTTAGACGAGGGATTGACTTTCATGGAGGATTATGTACTTATTTTTGCTAGTACTGTTAGGCGATTGCGCACTTGGGATATTCCAGTTGTTAAGGTTCGGAGGAGGCACCGCCCAGTAGAGAAGGTTACTTAGGATATCAAGAGCAAGATGTGAGCCTGGTATCCTCACCTGTTCAAGCCTTTAGGTAGATTCTAATCCTTGACTTTTGTGGATGAAATTCATTTTAGTAGTGGATATTGTAGTGACCCTTTAGGTCATTGTCCACTTGTTTTCACCATTAGAGATTTTCTATAGCCACCCCGAGTCATTTATGACTTGGTGGAACTAACAGTTTTGTTACCAGAAGGTTTATTTAATTTTTAGAGTCAATTCCCAGTTTTGAAGTCTTTGCTAGTTCAAATTGTCTAAAGCAAAAATTTTAGTGAAACAACCTCGTATATGAATCTAACTATTCCAAAAAATTTTAAATGTCAATTTTAGGCTAGGTGGACTCTAGGTTCGGTTTCTGAGACACCCATACTTATTTTGAGCTATTCGTCAGAAGGTTAAGAAAATGAAATATGGGTGAGGGACCCATTTTTCGTATAAATTGACCTCGTATGTAAATTTTAACTGCTCCTTTGAGTTTATAATGTCAAATTTGATAGGGTAGCATAGTCTATTTGCATATACAAGATTCCGAATGAATATCAAAGGGTTGGCAGGGACTTGGAAAATTCCAAGTGTTAGATGTGTGGACCCAAAATTGTAACTGTAGTGTCAAGAAGGGATAGTCACTATAGTCCTAAGTATACTAAACCATCCCCTAAGGCTATGTTACAAGCCGAATAAAAGTCCTATAGTGATCGTCGTTTGGCTTTCTATACACATTGGTTGAAACTTATTATGTGAGTATGAGTGTCTCGATATCATCCCCTCATCGACATGCATAATTATACGATGAGACTAGAACTCCTTTTTGTGGAGGTACGTGGGTTGTGTTGCTAGTTGATTATCTGTTAGGGGAGTGTAACTTGCATGCGTGCTTGATTGTTTGTTGCTAAAGTAATGTCATAACTTGTTTCCTTCATGTTGCATTGTTGTTCTACATAAAACCACAGAGTTGGTTTTGAAAAAGTTCAAAATAGGAGGGGGTAAAAGTTGTTGAACTAAAATTGAGTTGACTACTATTGGTGCCTTAGGATTATCTTAGTTAAGCATCATGTTGCTTTGCTATGTGTTTTTTGACTGAGGACATACAAACATTCTAAGTTTAGGGTGATAATGTGCCATGGTTTCATGGCACTTTTAATGCTTAAAAAAGGAAAATATCCAAGTACTTAGGTACATTTTGTTAGATATGATATGTGTTTGTTTTGCAGAAAACTAGGTACTGGAGCAGAAAAGAATAAAAAGAAGGAAAGTGTACAGAAGACCCTATTTACGGGTCGTAAGTTGACTTAACGGGCATTGTAAGTGAAACTTATGACCACTATAAGTGGAACTTATGGCCATTATAAGTGGCCATATATGCATCAGAGGAAGAAGGTTCTGAGGTTCTAAAAGCTGAAAATTTTCTCTGAGATTTAAGACATCCACTTACGAGATGTAAGTACCACTTACGTCCCTCATAAGTTCCATCGTGAGTAGAGTTCTGCAGCATGCTAGATTAAAATACCTAGGTTTTGGACCATGAGAAGAACTTCACCATTTGATGTCTCCAAGTTGGGTATGACTAGGGACTTGAGTCGCACCCATGGATATAGGTATACCCAACTTGCCCTCCCCCTATTGTACCTTGATCAGTCCATGAGGTAATATACTATACACTATATGACATGGCCTCCCATTGGTCATAACCAATGCATATGAGTCATATACTACTCAATCGTATGGAGTAAACTTTTAACTTGAGTTGACTATTTTCTATATGGATGAATCTTACGAGTTAGGGGTTGATTCGTACCTTTTGTTTACAACTCAAGGGTTTTCACTCATACACTTAACAGTATAGATGACCTAGGAAGAGCCTAGGGTATGAGTAAGGGTTCACTTGTAACCTAGGGTACAATTACATAAGAAGTCCTATGGGGGAGTTGTACCCCTAGACGGGGTCATTTTCAAGCTTTGTACTAAGGGCCTTGTGGCTATTTCCCATGCCTAAAACCCTAAGTCCCTTCATTATGTAAGGTATTATAGCCTTCTAATCCCTTATTTACAATTAGGGGTGGCAATTTCAGCCCATATTTGTAAAAAGAGTCCATTTAACCCATATTTAGTGAATTGGATCACTCATATTTCAAATAGGTAAATATGGACTTCAACTCATTTTAAAAGTTCATACAAATATGGACAAAATGAGTAAAATATGGGTACCCATTTTAACATAGAGATCACCTACCTATGCTTAACGTTTTAGTTTTTTTTCTTTTCTAGTTTCTTTTCTTCTTCTTTTTTTCTTTCTTTTTTCCTTTAATTTCCTTTTTTTTTTTAAGTTTGTTTTATTCTTTTACTCATTACTTATAATTTCTTTTTTTTTCTTTCTCATTTTTTCATCTATTTTTTTTTCACTTTCCCCTTTCTCAATCTTATTTCATCATTCATTTTCGCTTGAGACCTACATGGGTTAGTAAATATAAGCTTCTAATTATTCCATTTAACCTATATAATTCATAACATCTCTTATCAATTAAATATAATTCATAGTCTTACTCCTTTATTATCATTTTTTTCTATCTTTTATTTCTCTCTTGTTTTTCTTTATTTTTTCCTTTAATTTACTATTTCTTTCTTTCTTTTTTCCTTTAATTTATTTTTTTTATTTTTCATTTTTTCCACTTATATTTTATTCATTTCTTGCACTTTTTTTATTTTTTTATTTTTCATCATTTTTTTCTTTTTCAATTTTATTTCTTTGCATTCTTTTTTTTTTGTATTTCCGTTTCCTCCTTTTTCATTCTTGGTTTGTCATTTTTCTTTTTTTTTTCTTTTTCTCATCTTTTTTTTGTCATTGCATTTTATATTTTTTAACTTTAAATTTATTTGCATCATACTATATATTTCAAATAAATTTATTATTTGTATTTGAATAGTTTAGTTGTAAATATGTGCAATTTATCATTTGTATTTATATACAAATAAGTATATGAATTAAAATCAACATGAGTTGTGGTGCAGTAGATGGGGCTGCTCCACCCCTAACCAGAGGTCGAGGGTACGACCCTGGTTATGGAGAAAACTTTGTTGGGAGCGCTGCCATCTTAATGGGCGCTGCAATGCCCGATCTGAATTAGTCGGGGCTCCAATGTAGGCACCGAACACCAGATGAAAAATAAAAAAAAAGTATATGAATTAATTGTATTTTCTTGAAACTAAAATATATATGGCTGAGGATTCACATAATCCTTAAATTATAAATGTTGGGCGAATATAAATCGATATGCGCTTATGGTATTTTCGTTATCATAAAAAAGAAGGAAACAAAAAATAGAAGAATAAAAAGTAGAAAGAGAGGTAGAAGTTAAAGATAGAAGATAGAAAAAAGCATAAAGTAAGAATTGAAGAAAAAATACAAAAAAAAATCAAAAAGAAAAAATAATGAAAAAAGAGAAAGGAAAAAGAAAAAAGATGATGGTGAAAACAAATATACTGAGTGGTTACGATATTTTAGTCATCATCCATAATATGTACTCGACTTAACCATGTTCTTTGAAAATAAAAAAAATATAAAACATAAAATAAAACCAAAAAAGAAAAAAGTGAGAAAGAATTAAAAACAAAAAAAATAAAAAATAAAAAAAGGAGACTAAAAAGGAAAAGAAAAAAAGAAAGAAAGAGAAACAAAGGGCAGAGGGTAGAGATAGAAGGCAGAGAAAAAAAAGAAATGACAAAAAAAAAAATCTAGAGGCTACATATAGAAAAAAGACAAAAAGTACTAAAAAGAAAAAACTAAAAAAAAAGAAATGAAAAAAAAGTCAAGTTGATATGATATAGAAGTTTTAAGTTTTTGACTTAGGAGTTAAAGTGAGTTGAAACTATTTTTACCCAATCCATATTTGATTAAATCCATATTTCCCTATATTTATATGGGCGGATTATAATCCAAACCATTTTTGCTCAATCCATATTTAACTCATCCAAATTCAATCCAATCTGCCCATTCGCCACCCCTATTTACAATACTTAAATTACACTCCAAAACATTCTAAAGGATCTAGAAACACGATTGGAGGCTAGGGTTTGGAAGATGATCTTCAAGAGGCAAAGGGGAGTCAATATTCTTGGTGATTCATCTTGTTTAAGCCATGTACTTCTTTCCCTTTCTATATAACTCTAAACCCATGTATTTCAAACTTGGATTAGTAAGTGTACATGGTGGTTTTGAAATCAAATAAAAAGGGTTTTGTTGCCTAATGATAAATAATGATGATTTCTATATAGACTTATGATTATACATGTTATTGATGGTAGTTTTCACATGTTAATGCTTAATGATGTGGTATAACATGTGGGTCTCACGAACTTTAGTCTTGATGGTTTCTACCTTGAAATTAGCCTTGGTAAAGCCTCGTACACAAGGTGTTTGTAAAAATGACTAAGTGAGATATCTAGTTACAAGATGATAATGCTTTGAACTAGGGAAATGACCCAATATATATGAATACTTTACAAATGATATTGTGAAGTTAAAATGAGCCATGTATTATGTAATTGATGACCTTGATGGTTTGATAAATAAAAAGGGGGTTAAAGTCCCTAACATGAAAATGAACGTGAATTGTGTGTTGGACCAAATTTTAGTATGAAATTTCTAATGAAATTTGAATGGCTGGTAAGGGTATTGAGGACCATGGTTTGAATTCTATGAGGAGTTGAATTAAGGCATTGGCCTATTGAACTGGTTGAGCAATGAAAGTTCCTATGAGGACCATGTGGTCATATATGATGTTGAATTGGCTAAATGGGTTTATGTCCTTATGATTGGAATTGATTTTATGTTGATGCATAGTCAATGGGTTAGAGTCCTAATGTCGACTAATGATAGTTGTGATGGCTTAAGGTTAAATTCCCTTTCCTAATGAAATTGCTTATTGTTAAAGTCCCTTGCATAATGAGATCTCATGAGGTTGAAGTGGCTTGCCAAATAAATTGGCTTGGGTTTAAAGTCCCCTATCTAATATGGCATGAGGTTAGAGTCCCTTACCTAATGTGTGAGCATATGGTTAGAGTCCCTTGCTTTAGTGAATGTTTGTGAGTGGTTAGAGACCCTCACTTAAGTGAATGCTTGTGAGTGGTTAGAGTCCCTCACTGAAATGGATGTATGTATGGTTAGAGTCCCCTTTTTGATGATATGTGAATTTGGTTAAAGTCCTATACCTAATGAGAAATACTTTAATATATAATTATGGAAGGTTGGAGTCCTTCATTAAATGTATAATGAATGAATGCTTCCAAAGTTTTAATAAGACTTGTTCCCTTGATTATCATATGCTACGTCTATATGTGTGGATAAGGTTATGAATGTTATTAAACATGATATATTGACTTCTTATTGAATTATAATGCTATTTTATCCTTATCCTTGAGTTACATGCTAGTGTTCCAACCACTAACTATCTCCAAGGGCTATGTCTCCATGTGGCATAGGGGACGGAGCATCTTCTTCTCTTCCTGTGCAGTAATTAGATGATCAAAATGGTTCGTTCATTGACTTTGGAGTTTTGAGCTTCCTTTCTTTTGAATACATTCATCCTTAGTCACCTATCTTTATATTTATCATTTTTTACTTGATTTGTCTATTAGCAGGGGCTTGTCCCGATATATACATTACTAAACTTTTGGTTGTATCGAGGTATTGTAGATGAAAGTGAATGTGGGTATATTGGTTAGTGATGAACCTAATAAAATGGTTAGACATTGTTTAAGTTTTGGCTTGTGGTATGTTTTCTGTAATCTTATTTTATGGTCGAGATTCACCTAATCGTTGTGATTATTGTAACGATAGTGATGGGTTAGGGGGAAACCTTCAATTCATGTCGCTTGAGGTGCCCGTACGACATGGCCCAATTTTAGGGCATGTCAAATTGGTATCAAATCCTAGGTTCATGGTCAGTTGGATGTCCATAATACCGTGTCGAGTATAGTTTATTTTATGGGTGTGAAGTACGCCACACTTATAAAAGAGTAGCTATGAGACATTTTAGGAAATGTTTCCCTTTCTTGTATTTTAATCTAAAGCTATAGAGTCTAAGATGTTGGATTCCTCTGATTTATATTCGCTATCTTTCAGGTCATGAGTCCAAGGATGTCTGAGGCTCAGGGAAACCTTTCTGAGGGCCCCCTAGATGGAGCTCGTCCAAATTCTAGAGTTTGGACCTGGGCTAGGGTTGTATCATCCATCAATCTTTATAGGGTTTCACCAGCACCCACCAACCCTGACTATGAGAGTGACCCTCATATTCTGCCACCTCAGAGGGATGCTACGAATGAGTTTTGTTGCTCTATTAACATCTTAACTCAATTAGTAGCCTCTTAATCAGAGCATGGTGCTCCAGATACCGTTTTTTCAGAGGCTGCAAGAATTGGCCAATTTATGAGTTTGAGCCCTCCTATGTTATCTGGTATGAACATTAATAAAGATCCTTAAGGCTTTATGGATGAAATAGAGAAGATCTTCTGAATTATGCATGTTTTCATAGATTGAGGTTGTCAAGTTTGCTTTCTACAAGTGTAAAGATATAGCATACCAATGGTACAAGGGGTGGGAGTTTTCTAGAGGTGTTGATGCTAGTCCCACTACATGGGAGGACTTTTTCAAGGCATTCTTAAACCGCTTCTTTTCTCAAGAGTTGAGGGAGGCTAAGGCGGAAGATTTTGTGAACTTGAAGCAAGGGAGGATGTCCGTTCAAGAGTATGCCTTGAAATTCCATCAATTTCCAAGGTACTCTCTCGATATGGTTTCTAGCATAAAGGCTAGAATGTATAAGTTTGTCTTGGGATTCTCCCATGAGTTAGTCCTTAAGAGCAAGACGTCCTTGCTGATTGAGAACATGGATATTTCTAGGTTGATTGTGTATTTGAAACAAGTGGAAAAAGAGAAAAATAAGAAAGTTTAGCTTAGTGAGAGACAAGGAAAGAAATTAAGGCCTTCTAAGCTTAGTGGCGGTGATGGTGGTAAGTGGCCACAAAAGTAGGGGAGTTCGAGTTCTTTCTCCTCGGCTAGTGTTTGCTCTCCTTACCTGAAGTTTAGTAGTGTGTCTTAATTATAGGGTGACCAATTCCAAGCTAGTGGTCAGTGTGAGAAGGGGAGAATAGATGTTTCCATTATGGTCAGATTGGTCATATGCAATGTGATTTACCCTCTCTAGTTGTTCTTTTAGTTAACAGGGTCCCTATTTCTACTCCATCTACTCCTGCACCAAAGGGTGCTATGTCTGCCTCTACTTCTTTTACTGCTTCGGTATTGGCCAAAACTACTTGTTTGCACTTGTTACTCGCTAGGATCCTGAAATGTATCCCCATGTTATAACGGGTATATTGATACTATTCTCTTATGATGTGTACTATTTTCTTTATACAGGGTCTACTCTTTCTCATATGACCTTAAAATATTGTTGTGCAACTTGATTGTGGTCTCAAGAATCTGTCAGTTTCCCTTTTTGGTTTCTACCCCGATCGGAGAACTTGTGGTTCTTAGAAGAATCTATAAAGGGTGTGTGATATCAGTTGGGGATACCTTTGTAGACTTGATAGAGTTGGACATGATTGATTTTGATGTCATTCTGGGATGGATTTGTTAAACTCTTTCTACGCTTGCTTAGATTGTCGGGCTCATAGGGTCATGTTCTCATTCCCTAATGAGCCAGTCATTGTATGGGAAGGTGGTTTCTTAGTTCCTAAGAGAAGGTTCTTTTCTTATCCAAAGGCCCAAAAGTTGATATCAAAGGGATTTTTGTATCATTTGGTACGAATTAAAGATTCTAACTAGGAAGAGCTATCTCTAGAATCTATTCCTATGGTGAATAAGTTTACCAAGGTGTTTCTCGATGATCTTCCTAGGGTCCCTCTCAATAGGGAAATTATTTGTGGGATTGATCTTGTCTCGGACACTCGTTTGATTTATATCACTCCTTATAGAATGGTCCTGTAGAGATAAAAGAGCTTAAGGAGTGATTGAAAGATCTCTTAGATAAAGGTTTTATTCGCACTAGTGTGTCTTCATAGGGTGCTCGCGTGTTGTTTGTGTGCAAGAAAGATGGTTCTCTTCTTATGTGTATTGATTATCATTAGTTGAATGAAATGCCTGTAAAGAGTAAATATCCTCTTCCAAGTACTGATGATTTGTTTGATCAACTTTAGGGTGCGAAGTATTTCTCTAAGATTGATCATAGATCGGGTTATCACAACTTAACATTAGGGATACGGATATCCCTAAGACTACCTTTAGAACCTGGTATTGTCACTACCAGTTTCTTGTTATGTCTTTTGGGTTGACCAATTCCCCGATGACATTCATGGACTTGATGAATAGGGTTTTCTATCTATTCCTGGATATGTTTTTATTGTCTTCATTTATGATATCTTAGTCTATTCAAAGAGTGAGGCGGATCATGTTGATCACCTCCGTGCCTTGTTGCAAACATTAAAGGATCATCGTTTGTATGCCAAGTTATCCGAGTGTGAGTTATGGTTGAAAGCCACGGCT
Organism: Capsicum annuum; assembly: GCF_002878395.1. Taxonomy (NCBI): domain Eukaryota; kingdom Viridiplantae; phylum Streptophyta; class Magnoliopsida; order Solanales; family Solanaceae; genus Capsicum; species Capsicum annuum. Next base: position 12,472,423 of record NC_061118.1, on the reverse strand, counting down.
TTTCTTCGTCATGCCATCTCTAGTGAAAGGAACATGGTAGATCCCCAAAATTTTGCGGCAATTAAGAAGTGACCTAGACCTGCGACTCCAATGATATTCAGAGCTTCTTTGGTCTAGCCGGTTACTATAGAAGATTTGTGGAGACTTTTTCTACTATATTACCCCGTTGACCAAATTGACCCATAAGAAAGTCAAATTATTGTGGTCCGATTCGTGTGAGGGTAGTTTTGAAAGTTGAAAGTAAATAGACTTCATCTCTGATTTTGACCCTACCCGAGGGTATTGATGGTTTTGTGGTTTATTGTGATACTTGTTTTGTCGGTCTTAGTTGCATATTGATTCAACATGGTAGGGTTGTGGCCTATGCTTCTAGGAAATTAAAAGTTCAAGAGAAGAACTATCCTACCCATGACTTAGAGTTATTAGCCATGATCTTTGCGTTAAAGATTTGGATTCATTATCTTTATGGGGTTTATGTCGATATTTTTTCTAATCAAAAGAGTCTCCAATATGTGTTTACCCAAATAGAGTTAAATCTTTGGAAAAGAAGGTGGCTCAAGCTGTTGAAAGATTATGATATGAGTCTTCATTACCATCCCGGTAAGGTGAACGTTGTTGCCGATTCTCTTAGTATATTTTCAATGAAAATTTAGGCCCATGTAGGTGTGGATAAATGGGAATTTGTGAAGGACATTCACTATTTTTGTAATCTTGGAGTTCGAGTTGCAAACTCTGAGGATAGTGGTGTATTTGTGCCTCTAGTATCTCAATCATCTCTTGTTGTTGAGATAAAAGAGAAACGAGTATTGGAACCTAACTTGATGAAGATCAAGAGTAATATAGGTGAATACAAGGTTGCAAACTTTGTGATTGGTGGTGATGGTATGTTTAGATACAAAGGTAGGCTATGTGTTCCCAACGTCGATAGCTTGAAGGAATGGGTAATGGCCGAGGCTCATGAATCTCGATATGCCATTCATCCTAGTTTCACCAAGATGTATCATAACCTTAGAGGGTTCTATTAGTAGGGTAATATGAAGCTTGATGTTGCTAGCTATGTTGCCAAGTGTATGGTGTGTCAACAAGTGAAAGTTGAGCATATGAGGCCCAGGGTCTTGTATCAAGAAATCCCATTACCTAAATGGAAGTGGGAGGCAATTAATATGGATTTCTTTACCAGTCTTCCTAGATCCTAGAATCAATGTGATTCCATTTGGGTCATTGTTGATAGAATGACCATGTCCGCTCACTTTTTGCCCTTGAGGACTAATTTCTTGGTGAAAAATTATGCTAAGTTGTATCTTATGGAGATTGTGAAGTTGAGTGGTTCTCTGGTCTATCTTTTTGGATTGTGGTACTCTATTTTTATCCCACTTTTGGAAGTCATTCCAAAAGGTTTTGGCTACAAGAGTGTATCTTAGTACTGCTTTCCACCCGCAAACGGATGGGCAAGCAAAAAGGACCATTTAAACATTAGAGGATATGTTGCTGGCTTGTGTTATTGATTATGGTGGTAGTTGGTATGACCACTTGCCTTTGATTGAGTTTGCCTATAATAATAGTTACCACTCTAGTATTGGCATGGTTCCTTTTGAGGCATTGTATGGATGGAGATGTCGATCTTCTATTAGGTGGTATGAGATTGGCGAGGGTAAGTTGCTTGGACCCGATTTAGTTCACCAAGCCTTAGAGAAGGTGAAGGTGATTCATGATAGATTAAAAACCACTTGCAATCGCCAAAAGTCCTATGCAAATGTGAGGTGTAGCGACTTAGAGTTTAGTGTTGGCGATTGGGTATTCTTGAAAGAATCTCCTATGAAGGGAGTGATGCAGTTTTGTAAAAAGGGAAAGCTTAGTCCCTGCTATGTTAGTCCCTACTTGATTATGAAGAGGGTTGGAAATGTTGTTTATGAATTGGAGTTGCCTTCTAGTATGAACTCTATCCACCCTATTTTCTATATCTCTATGTTGCAAAAATATATGGGTGACCCTTCATCGGTTGTTCCTTCAGAAAATTTTTGTATTTTGGGCTCTTTGTCCTATGAGAAGATTTCGGTGAGGATAATATGGCAAGTTAACCAGTTACGAATGAAAGAAGTGGCTTCGGTGAAGGTTAATGGAGGAATCAAAAGTCTGAGGAAACTACTTAGGAAGCAGAAGAGAACATGAAGTCCAAGTACTTGCATTTTTTTCCTATTTCAGAAACTTGGGATGGAGGTATGTGTTGATCTCCTTGCTTAGATTTTTTTTCTTTGATAGAGAACGAGTTAAAGTCCCCAATGTGTTGAGATGATTTGTGTTGTATTAGACAATAGGTTCAAGTCCCTAATGCTTTGAAATTATGCATATTTTTTGTTATGGGTTTAAGTCCCTAGTATCTTAGTAGATTCATGACTTTTGTAAATGATGGGTTCAAGTCCCTAATCCTTGAATTGAGTAAATATCCTAGGTAAGTTTATGGGTTAAAGTCGCTAAGTCTTGTAATGAGTAAGTGTTTTGATAAGATATGGGTTTGAGTCCCAAAGTTTATGAAATCAATGAATTGATGATGATCATGATATGCGTTATGTCCTTGTTGAATGCATGCATTAAAATTGTGTAAATTTTGGTTTCATGTGTTAACTTGTGTTTATGTTTGCCTACCCTTCATTTAAGGACGAATGATCCAAGTAGGGAGAATTGAAACACCCAGGGTTTGGACCATGAGATGAACTTCACCATTTGATGTCTCTGAGTTGGGTATGACTAGGGACTTGAGTCTTACCCATGGACACGGTTCTTACCCACCTTACCCCTCCACCTCTCATACTCTGATCAATCCATGAGGGTAATACACTATCCATTATATGATATGGCCTCTCTTTGGTCGTAACTAATGCATACAAGCCGTATACTACTCAATCGCATGGAGTAAGGTTTCAACTTGAGTGGACTATTTTCTATACGGATGAAGCTTACGAGTTAGGGGTTGAGTCATACCATTTTGTTATGACTCAAAGGTGTCCACTCATACCCTTAATAGTATAGATGACCTAAAAAGAGCCTAGGGTATGTGTAAGGGTACCACTCATGCCCTTGGGCACGATTACTTAGGGAGTTGTATGGGGGAGTCGTACCCCTAGACGGGGTCATTCTCCAGATTTTAACTAAGGGCCTTGTGGTTATTTACCATGCCTAAAACCGTAAGTCCATTCACTATATAAGACATTGTAGCCTCCTAAGACATCATTTAAAAGACAGAAACACTCCAAAACACTCTAAAGGTTCTTGAAACAAGATTTGAGGCTAGGTTTTGGAGGGTGATCTTCAAAAGGCAAAAGGGAGAATATTCTTGGTGATTCATCTTGTTTAAGGAATATACCTCTTCCCCTTTCTAAATAACTCTAAACTCATGTATTTCACACTTGGATTAGTAAGTGTACGTGGTGGTTTTAAAATCAAATGAAAAGGGTTTTGTTGCCTAATGATGAATAATGATGATTCTTGCTTAAACTTATGTTTATACATATTAGTGATGGTATTTTGTACATGTGAATGCTTATTGTATGTGGTATATCATGTGGGTCTTGATTAACCCTAGCCTTGATTGTTTCTACTATGAAATTGGCCTTGGTAAAGGCTTGTACCCAAGGTGTTTGTGAAAATGTCTAGGTGAGATGTCTGGTTACATGATGATGATGCTTTGAACTAGGGAAATGGCCCAATTTGTATGAATGCTTTATAAATGATGATGTGAAGGTAAAATGAGCCATGTATTATATATTTGATGACCTGATAGTTTGATGAATAAGAAGGGGGTTAAAGTCCCTAACATGAAAATGAACTTGAATTGTGTGTTGGACTAAATTGTGGTATGGAATTGCTAATGAAATATGAATGGCTTGTAAGAGTCTTGAGGACCATAATATGAATTGTATGAGGAGTTGCATTTAGGAACTGGCCTATTCAAATGGTTAAGAAATAAAGGCTCCCATGAGGACCATGTTGTCATGTATGATGTTAAATTGGCTAAATGGGTTAAATTCCTGGTGTTTGGAATTTATTGTATGTGGATGCATGGACAAATGGTTAGAGTCCTAATGTTGACAAATGTAGTCATGATGGATTGATGTTAAATTCCCATTCCTAATGAAATTGCTTTTGCTTAAAGTACTTTGCATAATGTGATCTCATGAGGTCGAAGTTCCTCTCCAAATGAATTGGCTTGGGGTTAGAGTCCCCTATCTAATATGTCATGAGGTTAGAGTCCCTTGCCTAATGTGTGAGAATATGGTTAGGGTACCTTGCTTGAGTGAATGTGTGTGAGTTGTTAGAGTCCCTCGCTTATGGGAATGTGTGTGGGTAGTTATGGTCCCTTACTCAAATGGATGTGTATATGTTTAGAGTCCATTGCTTGGTGATATGTTAATATGGTTAAAGTTCTATTCCTAATGAGAAATTCTTTAATCGATAAGTGTTAAAGGTTAGAGTCCGCCATTGCATGTACAATGAATGAGTACTTCCAAAGAGTTGATAAGACTTGTCCCCTTGATTAGAATGTGCTAAGACTATATGTGTTGATAAGGTTATGAATGTGATTGACATGATATATTTACTTTTTGTTGAATGATGATGCTATTTTATCCTTATCCTTGAGTTAAATGCTAGCGTTTCGATCGCTAACCGTCTCTGGTTGCTATGTCTCCACACGACATAGGGGTCGGAGCATCATCTTATCTTCCTGCATAGTTATTAGACGATCAAAGTTGTTCGCGCATCGACTTTGGAGTGGTGAACTTCCTTTCTTCTGAACACATTCATTGTTGGTCACCTATCTTTAGACTTAGTCATTTTTTACTTGGTTTGGCTTTTGTCGGGGGATTGTCCCGACATATAAATTTACAAACTTTAGGTTGTATAGAGGTATTATAGATGACAATGGACTTGGGTAAATTGGTTAGTGATGAACCTAATCAAATGGTTAGACATTATTTAAGTTTTGGCTTATGGTATGTTTTCTACTATCTCATTTTATGGTCGGGATTCACCTGACCCTAGTGATCGTTGTGATGATGGTGATGGGTTATTGGGGGCGACCTCTAATTCATGTGGGATTGAGGTGGCCATACGACATGGCCCTGTTTTGGGGCGTGTCATAGATATCCTGATGCTTATGACCCACCTAGGGGTCCATAAGTACCACTACGACCCATAAGTGGGTCCGTAAGTGGTCACCGACACAGTTTTCCTTATTTATTTTAGTTAAGATTTTTAGGATTTTAATGTATTCTATAAATACCCTTTTGATGTTTTTGTATTAGTTTACTCCCTTCTTATATTCACAACACCGTATTGATTCTATGATTCGACTTTTAATGTTGGAATCCATTGTTCTTGGTTTTATAGTTGATTATTAATTTGAGATTCTGGGTTTTGTTCTTAAATTATTGTAAGATTATTCATATGCTTTCCTTCTTGAATTCAATGGATGCTATTGCAAACATGAGCGGCTAAACCAGCTAACTGGGGCTATGAGAACCTTGACAGAATAACAAAGTAGAGTAAGTGCAAAGTCATTCTTGATCAATATTCTTGCATGTATTGTGATAATCTTCATTTGATTGTTTTCTTAACAACTGCCAACATTGAGAAACTTCTTGTATTTGATACTTACTTCAATAGAGAGGTAGTAATTAGACAAAGAAGATCACAATAGTAATTTGAGGCAATCAACCCTCATCTAAATAACTTGAAACTCAAAAGGTAATAGTTAATTTGGGATCTAGGATAAGGGTGAGTAAAGAGACTATGAGATTCAAAAGTTAAAGGATGAAATTCACCAAAGGCGTTCACAAGATGGTAGGTGATATAGTTCTTATTACGTTCTACATCCAAGACAGTGGGATAGTTTGGCAAAGCATCATAAATCTACGGAGTTAGGAATTTAGGGGAACAAAGTCCTAGTTTTCATCACATATTGATTTCAACCAAAGCGATCAAGATTTGTTACTATTGATACTATTCCCACCAAATCCCCCCATTTACTTTTTTGTATTTTTCACGCAACTTGAACATGTTTGTGAGAGACATTCAACCTATTCCCTGTGGATTCGATCCCAACCTCTGTTAGGTTAACTATTTTACAGAAATTGCATTATACTTCTAAGAGGTGTAGTGTTGAGAAGCATCAACTCTCAATCCATTATCATCAAACTGGTGAACCCAAATCTACTCCATAAAATAGAATCTAGCATCCACAAATGCAAAAACACACCCCGGTGTCGAATTATGATGCTTAACCATCTGGTTAGAAAAATACGGAACCTCTTAGGCCAAAGTCTAATCTTGGATCAACAAATATGCCAAGCTACCCATACTAGTTGACTTTCTGTGCAAGACATCCACAACCACATCGGTCTTGCCCGAATGATAGAGAATAGTAAAGTCATAGTCCTCAAGTCAATCAAGCCAATGACACTGCCTCATTTTAAGATCTCACTCGGTGAAGAAATACTAAAGGCTATGATGATCGAAGTAAATCTCGCAACGGACTCCATACACGTAGTACCTTCACCACTTCAAAGCAAATGCAACCGTACACAACTCCAAATCATGGGCAGGATAATTCTTCTCATGGGGATTCAAGGAATGAGAAGTATATGCAATAACCTTACCCTCCTGCATCAACACAACACCTAATCCAACATATGAAGCATCACAAAAGATGGAAAAAACCAAGCCCTCCTTGGGAAAAGTCAAGAAAGGAGCTTAGGTAAACAAATCCTTGAGTTTTTGAAAGTTCACCTCACAATCATCAGACTACTGAAAAGAAATCTTCTTCTAAGTCAACTTAATCAAAGGAGCCATAATATATGTAAAACCCTCAACAAAGCATCAATTGTAGTCCGCTAAACCAACAAAACTCCAAATCTTGATAGGAGAAGTAGGCTTAGTCCATTCATGAACCACTATAATCCTCGCCAGATTGACCATGTTACCACCATTGGTCACTACATGACCAAAGAAAAAAACACACTCCAACCAATCTGCAAATGCGCCTAGTGCTTGGCCGCTCTTGGAGTAAAAAAATATATCACCTAAAAAATTCAATGACAAATTAGTTGAGATATAGCAAAAACACAAAGTTCATAAACTCCATGAATGCAGCCGAGGCATTGGTCAGTTTGAAGGGCATGAAAAAGAACTCAAAATGAAAGCATCAAGTCAAAAAAGTTTTCTACAAAATATCCAGAGTTCTAATTCTTAACTAGTGATGCCCGAACCTCAAATCAATCTTTGAAAACACCAAAGCACCTTGAAGATAATAGAATAAATATTTAATATGAGGAAGAAGATACTTATTCTTAATTGTAACTTGTTCAACTTTGTATAATCAATACACATATGAATATACTATCATTTTTCTTTACAAACAAGATCGACGCACCCCAAGGAGGTACACTAGGTTCAATAAATATCTTATCCAACAACTCCATAACTGATCCTTCAATTTCTTAGAATCGACTAGGGACATCATATAAGGATGAATAAAGATGGTCTTGGGGCCAGACTTAACATCAATAGCGAATTTAATATCACAATCCGGAGGCATACCATGTAAATTCATGGGAAAAACATCCATAAACTCAAAGACAATATGGACAGAGTCGATAAAAGGTAGTGAAGCAACATTAGTATCATTCATATAGGCCAAATATAGCAAAAATCCCCTCTTAAAAGAATGGCAAGCAATGAGAAAGGATATAACTCTCTTAGGAACCAAATAAAGATCAACCTTCTGATACGAGAGTTATCTACGATGATGAAAACAAACACAAAAACTAAAGATACATTGAAATTGACAAACGAAAAGTAAAAAAAAATGATAGATGATAGAAAGGTAGACACAAAAAGATAACAAAAAGACAATCAAGGGGTGTAGCACCTAGCTCTTACGTTGACCATGAGGAGGATCGAATCTCCCTTACTACCACTATTTCTTAACAAGTTTTAACATTGGTTTTCCAAACACTCAACACTCTTAATGGATTCATGAATTCATCATCATCATTGAACAAATCTAACTAATAAAATTTCTAAGGCACCTATTTTTAGTAGTTGTCTTTGCACAACTAGCCTATTATAAAAATATCTCAAAAGTAGCTATTTTGGAATAAACCCACAAGGGTACTCTTTATTTTTTGCGCCATGGATTTCAATGGCTTTAGGATATCTTTAAAACACGACATTGCTTTATTAGGAGCTCGAAGAAGGGCCTTCATCCACATTATTGGATCCTTACGAAGATCAAGTCTTAGACTTTCTTATGTTGGCCTCGAGGTGTGTGATCAAAAACGTTGATGCCCATTTGACTTGTATCATCTTCACCTTCTTGAAATGGATTTCACCTCAAATCCAAACTTTCCAAAACCAAAGAAAGGACAAAAAACACGATATCCTCATTGTGTGAAGGTTAGAGTTAGCATAATCAATCACAGCATCTTGCCAAGGTTGTACACACTTAAGATATAACCAAGGATCCTTCATATTAAATATTAAAAACTCATTGAAATATGCTCAAAGGATTTGGTTAGGGAAATCATCAAGATATAAGAAAACTACAAAGGCCCTAATGCCATCAAATGATCTAAAAGGTAGAACTACCATCACCTTGTGAGCCACAAGAAACAATTGCTTTATTATCTCTTCAAGAGACCATACCAAGAGTGGTGCCTCAATTGGTTCTAAACTCCACAAGATTCGCATATCATTGTCACTCAAACAAATAGACAAACAAAAAATTTTCCTATCTCTACATAAAACACATCTAAGACTAACATGGATATCATCATAGATAAAGAGGTAGTATAGAAAAGAATTAAGAGTACAAACATCATACATGGTGTTATTCTTAATGAGAATGCTATTTGGCTCAAAATACTTAGCACATGATATGCACAAGGATGGAGTCAAGACACTTAAGCCTATAGGACTTCTTCCTTTCAAGAAAATAATCAACTAGGAATCCACAAGTATGAACAAGTGTGTCAAGAAAGAATGCAAGTTTATAAGCAATACCCAAAGGAGACAATGACACATTTTCCCTCGGGTTCTCAAGCATGATATCACCTTTGAGAAGGAGGTCATCAATTCCACTCAAGTATTGAATAAGTGTATTACATGAATGGAATTCATCCAAATTAATTTCAAGAGAAGAATCTCTTCTTGACCTACAAGTAGTAGAACCTTGGTCAAGAGTGGAAACATACAATGGTGAACTCTCATGGAGTTTTTCACTACTCCCCTTCTTTAAAATTCTCCCGTCTTTCTTGGAGATCTTTCTATAACACAATGTTGGTCCATCAGTGGATCATAAATCCCCAAGAAAGACTTTCCATCGTAGGGAAGGATACCAACATCCTCAATAAAATTTTTATTAGCACAGAGACCAAGCAACAAGTTGGGTGTTCCAAAATCACCAGATCTAAGTTTGGCACCAGATTCAAATGGATAGAGTGGCCATAGACATGTGTCTAGACAAAACTCTTTTTCCCCATTGAATTCACCCAAAGTAAAAGATATACTCTCCATATTAGCATAAGAATCATCATAAACAAAGGGAAAGCAAAGAAAGGTATCACTCAAGTCAACTTCAACTAAGGTGTCCTCATGTATGTACTCACTATTAGATTCAAGATCATTATTATGAGTATTCTCAACAACAGGAGCACACAAAGTAAAAGAAAAAAAAAATTCTAAACAATTGATACTTTCTTCTTTAGTGGAAGAATCTTCATGTAGATATCTACCAATGCTAACTTCAAAAGAATTATTGCTTAAGTCTTCACAAGAAGCAAGCAATTCATCCTCATAATTATTAAATAAAGGTGGGGTGTCATGCAAAGGATCACAACCACAATAATTTGCATAGAAACAATCATTAATTGGGTTTCTTAAATATTCAAGCAAATCAAAGTTATCATCACCGAATTGATCATCCTTTCTAACACTTCATATTCGTTTCCCTTAAGAGTACTCTCATCTTACTAGAAGAGATTTTCATCTTTAGGAAGAATGTTGTTACAGCATAGTCATTTTCCATATAAGATATAACCCTCAAGAAGTGCTAAATCATTAATTCTATCCACACCACCAGGTAATTCATTTGGAGTGACTTTATCATCTTTAAACAAGATATTATTCTTAAAAAAAGAAGGGTTTATCATTGAAGAGGATGTAGAACATGCAATTTCACTCTCTAAAAGATAATTATCAAGCATCAAAGATGTTTCAAACACATGATTATCCCCATGAGCCAAGCTAACATTAAGATCTTTACTAGAGGACATGGTCAAAGAGTCACTCCTATTCACTAGATCAATATTTTAAACATCATCACATACTTGAGGCTCATTAATCACACCATACACATCCTCATATGGTGGAAAAGTTTTGTACACAAGTGGATCAATATTATTTTCACAAGATTATGTACTTTCATTCAACAATGGCTTCAATACTAGGTGGACATAAATAGATCTTACAAAAAGAGTCAGTTCGGCCATTAATAGGATCAACTACTGTATCCACACTCACAATATATACATCATCATCAAGAGGCAAAGAATCATTACACTCACATGTAGGTACGCTACTAATCATACTCAGTGGGTTACTAGCCACACGATCATCATTCTCGTGCACAAAGAGTAAGAGTTAGCTATTTTACCTTGAAGTTATTGAGCATATTCTTCTTTACCTTAGTGTGAAGGTCCTCCATAAGATTTGGATCTATCTAAGATTACCTTCATCAATTTTCAACAGGAATCTTTTCTTTTCACACTTGTTCTCCTCCACGTTCCATGTTGGTACCTACACTAATGTCCTTATCAAAAGAAGGACAAACAATATTAGCTTCGATTGGTGGCAACCCCCTTACTACCTATCCTTTTCTATCTTAGGTTTCCACCTTACACACTCTTACTCCTCTCAATGTTTTGTCTCTTAATTTTATAAGTCTTGGAATAAGTGGGCAGCTTTCTATGAGATTTGAGAAATATAGGTGGAAAGAGATGGTTTCCCCTTTGGTCCAATATAATCTTCAGCCAATTTTGCATATTTAGATCTCTATGCCTTGCAAACCAATTGTCTCCTAAGCATAATTGTACATATTCCAATGGGAAGATATCACACCAAACCTATTCACAGTATTTATCTTAGGTAAAGAAAACCTTCACTCTCTTGGAAATCCTATAGCCATCCATGTAATATGTAATAAGTATAGGCTCTTGAGGTTTCCCTAGATGGTCAACCATGGGCGGGATGATGTAGTTTCTATGGAACCAATCATCTAGAACTAGGAGGCATCCCGTAACTCCACAAATGCTTATCTTTCTGAAGCAAACATTTCTTCTTTGATCAAAATTGTAAAGCTTCATATACCCCATCAGTACATGGAAATCCCTCATAAGTTCCTTTAAGGTACTCCATGTCTGGTCAGACTTTCTTTTGATATACCACCTTAATGATGTCAATCTTGAATATGTTTAAGGGTATACGTACTTATTTTGACTTCACTCATATCATAATCCATGAAGAACTTTTTCACACTCTTATTCCCAATCAAGATATTCTTCGAGACCTGAATCTCTTATAAAGATGGGGAGAGTAGAAATATTTTTACTCATACTAAACCCTCTATATCTACCTTAGTTCCCATTTTTATACGTTTAGGCACTAGGATAAGAGGAGTAAGATGCAGCACCCCTAGCCTTTGCAGATGTATGCTCATTTAGTCCCATGGAGCAATCTCTACTATAGTTAGTATAACTATTCACATTGATTCATCCTTGATAAGAAGTACTACAAGACAGGGAATACAAAACTTTACAATCCTAACATACATTATCACCATGATCCTCGTAAGATTTGTAAATTAATGGTTCATAACTTACACCACCTCTAGGCTCAAAGTGGGAAATGTAATACTCCTCACATGCCCCATCTTCCTCATAAGAACCAACACAAGTCTCTATATCTTCTCCATACTCATTATAAGAATTCAGATCATAATTTATCTCATATTTTTATTTGAAATTGTAGGCCTCATTTTCATTCAAATCTTGATTAGGGTTATATTGAAATCCCCGATAATCTCCATCTTTTTCATATCCATAACTATCTTCACAACAATCATAGGCTCCTATGTTGTAGTCCTAATTATCTAAGGCTATCGAAGACATACTTCATTATATCACCTTTTATCTATAAAATGAACAAACAAGATTAGTAGTAAAGCTATTCACCAGCACTCATAATAATCTCACCTTTATGATTCTCACAAATGGAGTGACAAATATTGAAAGTTGCTTAAACTCCGGTGGACAATAATGTGTCAATCTCTACTTTGCAGCTGGAGTGGATTCTTGTTTGAAGGAATCAAAGAAATAAAAACTATTTAGAGACTTGAATAAAAAAGCTACAACAAAATAAAAAATAGAAAAGCTCAAAAGAAATAGGACAATGAAAGAATTCAAACTCAAGAACTAATCGATCAACTTAGTATACAAATTACTAGTTGATAATTGGTTTAAGAATCAAAAAAAGATATAGAATCAAAACTTGAGAAATGGAGTTTTTTAAGTGTTGAGATGTGTTGAGAACTTTAATCGATGTTGGAAAAGTGTTGGTATTTGTTTGGGGTGTATTGGGGCTGGTTAGTGTTCAAATTAAGGTGTTATATGTTGAGGCTGTGTTAGGGGAGTTATTGCAGCATGTGGGGTGAAAATTGGATGCATATGCTTCCTTTGGTCACTATTTTTAGGTATTTATGACATGCTAGAGCAGACCAAGCACAACTTGGATGCAGGTTCAAGGCAGGTCACCCGTCTCTCTCTTTTGAAATGGCCCTTTTGCCTTCTAAATGGTCCCCATCTCTGTACTCTTCCTTGGGATATGCTTGGAATATTCTTGGATAATTTAGGACAAACATGTTTTCACCAAATTTATTTCTTCCTTTTGGATCAAACAAAAACTATTAATGAAGATTCAACTTGAACATTCGAATGTTTTCAACAACACCCAGAACACTAACTTCTTTTTCGGGGCTCGGAATGAGTTGAAATTTTGAATGTAAGAACTTTTCAATGATATAATCTCATTCCTAACATCATTTTAACCAAATTATTGACCCAAAACTTCAAATTTATTGACCAACTTCAAAATCTTCAATCCAAGCTTCTAACAAGGATATAATATTCAAATAAGCTCCAATTTGGCTCAAATTTTATTTATAGGCCCGTATAGTGTTAGAGAACACAAATAAAACACTAGAAACACAAGAAAAACAATAAATTTGATCTAATAACAAAAATGTGAATAGTGATTTTTTTTGGATTTTTTATTTTTGTTACCACTTTTTTTGTTGATTTTCAAATTAACAAACCCACGATTTACTTCATAGGAATGACATCAACTTGACTATGATACCAAATGATACGAGAATAATATATAACAAAGATAATAAATACATACACTAAAGATACAACAAAATTGACAAATAGAAAGTAAAATAATAAAAAGGATAAATGATAGAAAGGTATACACAAGAAGATAACAAAAGGTCAACCAAAGGTTGTATCAAATCAAAAGATCTCCCTTATAGATTTACCATGAGAACCTAGCTCTTACGTTGACCAAAAGGGGATCGGATCTCCCTTACAACCACTATTTCTAAACAAGGTTCAACATTGGTTTTCCAAGCACTAAGCATTCCCAATGGAGTTTTCATGAATTCATTATCATCATTAGACAAAACTAACTAATGAAATATCTAAGGCACCTATAAATAGTAGTTGCCTTTGTACACCTAGCCTATTACAAAAATACACCAAAAGTGGCTATTCTAGAAATAACCCACAAGAGCTCTCTTTATTTCTTATGTCATGGATTTCCTTGGCTCCAAGTTATCTTTCAAACATGACATTGCTTCATTAGGAACTTGAAGAAGGCCTTAAAGCACATTCTTGGATCCTTAGGGAGATCAAGTCTTAGACCTCCTTATGTTAGCCTCGAGTCATGTGATCAAAAATATTAATGCCCATTTGACTTGTATCCCCTTCCAAGCTATACTTGGTATAACCAATGGAGCAAAAGTTAAGGTCTTATCATAGAAGTGTTTAATAGCATGACAATAAGATAATCATTCCATACCCAGCAAAGGTCATAATACAACATAAGTACACCTGATATACTACCAGGTAGTCTCCTATAGGTATAGATACATAGATATGCATAGTAAGAGGCTCATTAGTAGAATCAAAACTCGAAGAAGAATATGTAGACACATAGGAGAAATTTAACCCCTGATCAAATAATATTGATATAGATCTAAAGTAAATGAGGAAAATACCTCTGATAATAACGTTGAAATCCTCTGCCTCTAGTCTAACTGGTATAGAGTTACACCATCCAAGTCTTCACTTGATTGAATAGACCTATGAGCACCCCTACGAGAAACACTACCTCTACCATATATACCTATAGTAGTACCTCTACCTCATTAAGGGTCACCTCTCACTATTAATACATGAGTAGGCCAGAAAACACAGCGGGGGCAGTTCTTGGCAAAATGGCTAAACTCATCATACTAGAGAAAACTTACGACCTAACTCAATAGGAAGAGGTATGATTGAGATAGAATTACCATCCAGAAATGTTGAACCAAAACACCTATTATCTTAACCTTGCAAGGCTGCCAACACTGGTCTACCATGATACCTATGGGAACCTTAAAAATCTCAGCCTCGAGGAGTGTAACTACAAAATTCTCCCTGGTGGTGCACCCTCTTGGAACCTCCCTATGAAGTTAAAATAATAGACTCAGTCATCTTTGCATGATACACTATGTTCTAAAATGATTCCCCTGACAATACCATCCAAGCAGTAGCTTTATGAAGTGAAACATCCAATTCTTTCATAAGCTTTTGAATCTTTTCATACTCGATATCATTACTTGCAAAGAAATATCTTGAGAAGACATGGAGACATGCCTCATACTATACACCAATCATAGAGCCCTACTCCATGTAATCAAACTCATCTCTCATTTGATTCATTAGACTAAATGGGAAAACCTATACAAGAAGGCCTATACAAATAGATCCCAAGTTATCTCTAGAGAACCAATAGGTTTGCAACTAACAAGTGATCTTGACTGATCCCTGACAGTATCTCTCAACTGTTAAGTAGTGTAATCAACTCCAAGAAACTCAAGTTATCCAAGGTTATACAACTTCTCCCTCTAAATAATCAAAATCTCGTAGATATCATCACCCACGATGCCACTGAACCTAGGTAGACGCTGATATCTAATGGGTTCATGGCACTTTTGATGGTTACAAACCAGAAAATATGCAAGTACTTTGGTCCTTTTTGTTAGATGTGATGTGTTTTTGTGTTTGTTTTGCAGGAAACTAGGTTCTATAGCAAAATTGAAGAAAAAATTTAAAGTGTACAAAGGTACCACATATAAATCCACTTACGGGTCATAATGGTACTTACAGCCATCGTCAGTGACCATGTATGTATAAGAGAAATTATTCTAAAAAATTTGAAGTATGGAGATTTTATTCTAATAATTACAACACCTACTTATGAGGTATAAGTACAACTTATGGCCATTGTAAGTGCCATCATAGGTTGATATAATGCCTAAATTTTCTATAACCGAAATGCCACACTGTGCTCATGATCCTAAAGGACCACAAGCTAACCCTTTTATGATATTTGTACCTGAGCACTGCATAATATAATAAAATAAATGCAGAAACTGGTGAAAACTTGCCATAAAGTTTAAAACATCTAAAATACACAAATCTGAAAACTGAATACTTATACATTTATCTGAAAACACTATGGCCTGAAAGCCTCTAAATTGTTTGAACGGTTGAGTTGATGGGATATGTCCCCAACTAACTCCGTCTACTAAAAATAAACTAAGTCTAATGCCAAAGTAAAATAAGGATCATACTCGAATGAAGAGGACTCACTTCTACTTCTACTGCTTCTAGCTTAGTCTGGACTGCTAAGGATGCTCTAGATCTCGCACTTCTGAACCTATGGTTAAGACACCATAGTGCAAGAGAAAAGTATACATCAGTACTTTGAATGTACTGGTATGCTACATAAGGTAAGGCAAAATTCAAGGGCTATATGCATGATCAATAACTAACTAAATGATATGCAAGAGCTGGATTAGCATACATAGAGAATCTGAAACTAGTGAACACACTGTGCATATTACGACTAAGTACATTGGGGTAGAATCTGATAATTGATACTGAATATACTATCAATTTGATATTTCTAAAAATACTGAAATTTTGAGTATCTAAAGCTACTGAAACTGAACTCTGAGTTTACTATTGCTAACTGACTAAATTAGAGATCAGGCCTATCTAGCGGGTGATCTCTGAGCATACTGATAAGAATAATAATTGAAGAAATTTGAGCTCAAGCCTATCTAGTGGCTGATCTTTGAATCTGCTGATAAGGATAATGATTAACTGAGATTGAGATTAATGGTTGATCTGTAGATCTGTTGGTACTGATACTGTCTTACTTTATTTGAGACCAAGCCTATCTAACAGGTGGTCTATGAATATGTAGAACTATCTAAGTTCTTTACTGAGTTGAGTCATTATATCTGACAATCCTGAATTTCTGAATTTCTATTCTAAAGATTGAGACTGAAATTATAGTTGTAACTGTGGTAGTTCTCACTTAACCGATATACCTCAAACTTGATCTAGTGGGGTCTAAACTACAACCCCAGCTGGAAAGGTTGTCAATACTATGCCATGGGTAAAGACCTTTGCTATGGTCAAGCCTCTCAAACGGGTGACCCTGAATAGGAAGTCAAGCCTAAGGCATTATGATAGTCAAGCCTTTATTAACGGGTGGTTCCTAGTTCTGCGCTGGCTACATAGTTTTGGAGTTCAGGGATTGTTGCTAACGACTTTGCCTCTATAACTGGAAAGTCGTCGTCCCTTCACTCGCTTGGTGCTAGCTCCTACTCCCAACTGAAGGACTCTGAACTGATTCTTAGCTAAACTTAAAATGAGCTAAATCTGTTACTAATCATATTTATTTACTGATCTGACTGAGTTCACTTCGTTCCGTTATCTGATGGAATACTTATGAATTCTACTTTCTATCTGAATGTGATTGAGTTCTGTGACTTACTAAGCTTTACTAAAATTTGAACTTACTAATGAGCTTGATTAGACTGAATATGATACTGGATTGAACTCATATTAAGATTACTAAATTTCCTTAATGTTCTATCGATGACTGAATTCTACGGATCATAGCACGATTGAGATTATCTCGAGACTGACTCGGCTTTAGACAAGCAGCTAAGTTTTTGGGTATATATACCCCCAGGACTCGATAGCATAAATAAATAAATAAGACAGGACCATACTTGAATTTCATGACAATTAGCTTTCATTCATAACACAATCCATACAATATCTCGTCAATCATTTAAATGTCATAAACATGTAAATGTATAGAGTATGCATACTAATATCTCATAGTTGTTCAATAAGGAATACACATGGATAAGAATACATGCAACTTATCATAATACATTCACTAAGGCATTTCAACAAATGCTTGGCATGCACTAGTTATCACATAATTGGGGATTTCATGCTTAACATACTAAAATGGCACTATTCTCTTTGCTTAAGAATTCTATCAAACATATGGGGAGCATGCTTTGGTTATACCACATATTCTATACTTAATTATCATGAATACATCAATATCATGCAACTTGAAGGGATTTTATCATGAACATCACATAGTAGGATGAAAGCTCGGATCTTTGAAATCAAGTCATGAATTAAAACTCATCCAAAACATGAACTTCAATATCTATTTTAAAAAATCATTAAAATCTCATAAATTATAATATTGAATTCAGAAAAGGATTCTTGAACTTCTTAGGGGAAAGGAACCCAAGAATCAATATCTAACATACCTCAAAAGTTTTAATCTTGCAAACAAATGACTTTTCATTAAGGTTCTTGAATTGGGAATGATAATTTCTTGCTTTTCTTGGAGGAGAGCTTTAATCTTCTTCTTGGGAGATTATCTTGAGAGAAAACTCTAATTTTCTTGTTCTTGAGAGTGGAGAGGATTTAATGGTTTTTAAAACTGATCTATGATGGTTATTATGTGATTTTGATGATTTAAGTCATAGAAGATGAAGGAAAATTCCAAAATACCTCTACGAAACTACTTCCTAGTTGCTGAAATTCTCGACTGACGACCAAGGCTGATAAGCCGTTAGATCTGTGATAGCCCGTCAGCCCAGGTCGTTACCTAAAACCTGAAATTGATGGGTTTCTGTCTAAGGCTGACGATATTAGCTAATAAGTCATCAAAAATGTGATAAGTCATTAGAAATGTCGTCAAAAATATGACAAGTCATCAGAATTGTCGCAGAAATGTGATAAGTCATCAGAAATGTCGTCACTCAGTTTCCAGGATTACATGCTGGAGTACAATGTACATAACTTTTTTCTCCAATATCGAATTTGGGCAAAATTTGTATTGTTGGAAAGATAATTAAATTATATATTTGTTGGTGGATCATGAACTCTAAAATTCATCATATAATAAGAGATATTCCTGTTTGAAGTGGACTATACCAATACCCTTCCCAAGAATTCGATCGGTAAGGAATATCTCTAGTAGTCTAATAGCTAGGATGTATATGAGGCCTTAATATACGTCAACCTTGAACATAAAACTACCAAATCACTAGAATTTATTTCTCATGAGCTTGATGGATGGTTCTACTATCGGTTGGGAACCTTGGGGTATTACAATATATCCCTCTTGGGAATATTCAACCTCGAATGTCGCTTGTTAGGCGAAGAGTACTGATCGGCTGAGCTTACTTGAGGGAAGATAATATCTAAAACATGTCTATGAAACTAGAGCAACTGATATTCTGAGTTCTTTATCTAAACATACGTATCTAATGCATGGGATACACGGCAGAAACTATTGATAAGTTGAATTCTCATAATGAACATTCATATCTGATGCATGGATACTTGACTGAGTTGCTCTCATGTACGCATGACTGAATACACTGATGAATTAAAATTTTCTACAGAACATAAATATCTAATGCATGAGTATTCAAAAAAACTGACTCTTGAAAGCACGACTGACTATGCGATGATAACTATTGTAAAGCTTGTAATGAGAATCTGAGCATAAAATTGAATTGGTTTTAGGAATTGAAAACATCGGGCAGTTATAGAGTATCTCCCCCTTGGGAAACCATGTCCCTCTGAGAACACTTACTTCACCAAAGTACTAGAGAAAACTGAGGCGATGCACAAGGCACCTATGAACTGGTTGATAACTAAACATCTGGAATCTGAATCTAATACATGATGCATGAACTGAGTTGTACTCAAAACTACTAGAATATTCTATCTTGGAGTAGTTACATGCCAGAGATTTCTTAAAGCATGATTAGATGAAAAGACGACAAAACAAACTATATGAATCTAACTGTCTGACTGCTAAACTGACTTGCTAGTTTTACTGACTAACTGATGCTGAACACATAAGCTCAAATTGGAGAAAAGGACCTAACAATGCATATCATGAAGATAAAAGAATCATAACGTACCTGAATCTATTTAGGGAAACTTTCTTGATTATGGCGAGCCTGAAGTGCATGAAGTCTATTATGACGCTAACCACTATTGGTACCAGAAGTGGCACCCTGCTGACATAAATCTCTAAAACATGTCTAGCCACTTATATATCAACATAACATCCGCTACTATCAGGGGATGCTAATATCACATCTTTTAACTTACATCAACGCCTTCATACTTAGTCTAAAGACCACCAACTTAAATTCTTCAAAGATTTTAGTCTTAGTTTCTATATCATAACATGAATATCCCCAAATCTTTAATAACCTTGATACTCTCATCCTAGCCTTTAAATGTCATATATCTTATACTTATATTTTCCCCATACCATGAGGATTACCTCTATGCTTACATCAACGACACATATAACTTTGAATTACTAAACTTAAACTCTTGCATACATTATTTAAATCCCTACCGATTCACCTTTAATACAACTAACCCCATGAAACATACTCTACCCAGCTATAGACAACACTATCCCGAAACTATATGTGGGGACTGTCTAATAATGCTCTATCTGTAGGACTTTGAGCTTCACTACTTTTGTTACATTAAAAGTAAGGTAAATCTGACATGAATGGAACACGATGAGAATCCACATAAGTTTCTTAAAGAACCTTTCTATAGCACGATCTGAGACATGAAAGAAGGGAAACTATTCCTATAAACATCTTATAGCCTCCTGTACATAAATATGGCACACAACTCAACCCTGTACAAAACTCTACTAGATGCGTTTTACAGACTTCCTAGGACTTTATTGAACCTTAGGCTCTGATACCAATTTTGTAATGCCCCATTTTTTTATAACTGAAATACCATACGGTGCTCATGATCGCGAAGGACCACAAGCTAACCTATTTCTAATATCTGTACCTGAGAACTGTATAATATAGTAAAATAAATAAAGAAACTTGCAAAAACTTTCATTAAGGTTCAAAACATCTAAAATACATAAATCTAAAAACTGAATACTTATACATCTATCTGAAAACACTGTAGCCTGAAAGCCTCTAAATTGTCTGAACTGTGGAGTTGATAGGACATATCCCCAACTAACTCCGCCTACTAAAAATAAACTAAGTCTAATGCCATAGTAAAATAAGTTTCATCCTTGAATAAAGAGGACTCACTGCTACTTCTACTATTTCTGACTGAGTCTGAACTGCTAAGGGTGCTCTAGATCTCATGATTCTAAACCTATGGTATAAGACACCATAGCGCAAAAGAAAGTATGCATCAGTATTTTAAATGTACTGGTAGACTAAATGCAAGGGCTATATGCATGATCAATAACTAACTGAATGATATGCAAGAGCTGGACTAGCATACATAGAGAATCTGTAACTACTGAGCATACTGTGCATAGTATGAATAAGCATACTAGGACTAAATCTTATAAATGATACTGAATATACTGTTAATCTGAGGTTTCTAAACATACTAAAATTCTGAGTATCTAAAGCTACTAAAACTGAAATCTAAGTTTTCTGAGGCTAACTGACTATATCAGAGAACAGGCCTATCTTGCAGGTGATCTCTGAGGATACTGATAAGAATAATAATTGAAGAAATTTTAGATCAAGCCTATCTAGTGAGTGACTTCTAAATCTATTGATAAGGATAATGACTAACTGAGATTGAGATTAGGCCTATCTAATTGGTGATCTCTAATCTATTGGTACTGATACTAACCTACTTTATTTGAGACCAGGCCTATCTAGCGGGTTGTCTATGAATCTTTTGAACTATTTAAGTTCCTTACTGAGCTGAATGACTATGTCTAACAGTCCTAAATTTCTAAATTTCTATTTTTAAGATTGAGACTGAAACTATAGTTGTAACTGTAGGAGTTCTCACTTAACCGACATGCCCCAAATATGATCTAGTGGGTTCTAACCTGTGACCCCAGCTGGAAGGTTGTCAATACAATGCCATGGGTAAAGACCTCTGCTATGGTCAAGCCTCTCTAACGAGTGACCCTGAATAAGAAGTCAAGACTATGGATGTATGATAGTTAAGCCTCAATCTAAACGGTGGCTCCTGGTCCAGCGCTGGTTACATAGTTATGGAGTTCAGGGATTGCTGCTAACGACTCTGCCTCTCTAAAGGGAAAGCCATCATCCCTGCACTCGCTCGGTGCTAGCTCCTACCCCCAGCTAATGAACTCTAAACTAATTCTGAACTGAACTTAAACTGAGCTAAATCTGTTACTGATCTGGCTGAGTTCACTTGGTTTAGTATCTAACGGAATACTTATGAATTCTACTTTCTGTCTGAATATGATTGAGTTCTGTGATTTACTAAGTTTTATTGAAATCGGAACTGACTACTAAGCTTGATTAGAGTGAACACTGATACTGGATTGAACTCATACTAAGATTACTAAATTTCCTTAATGTTCTATCACTGACTTAATTCTACGGATCATAGCACGACCAGCAGCTAAGTTTTTTTGTATAAATAGCCCCAGGACTCGATAGCATAAATAAATAAGATAGGACAACACTTGAATATCATGACAATGATATTTCATTCATAACATAATCCATACGATATCTCGTCAATTACTTGAATGTCATAAACATGTAAATGTATAGGGTATGCATACTAATATCTCATTGTTGTTCAATAAGGAATACACATGGATAAGAATGCATGCAACTTATCATAATACATTCACTAAGGCATTTCATCAAATGCTTGGCATGTAGTAGTTATCACATAATTGGGGATTTCATGCTTAACATACTAAAAAGGCACTATTCTCTTTACTTAAGCATTCTATCAAACATATGGGGAGCATGCTTTGGTTATACCACAGATTCTACACTAAATTAACATGAATACATCAATATCATGCAACTTGAAGGGATTTTACCATGAACATCACATAGTAGGATCAAGCTCGAATTTAAAATCAAGTCATGAATTAAAACTCATCCACAACATAAACTTCAATTTCTATTTACAAATATCATGACAATCACATAAATATATAATCTTGAATTTAGAAAAGGATTCTTGAACTTCTAGGGCAAAAGAAACCCAAGAATCAACATCGAAAATACCTCAAAGGCTTTAATCTTGAAAGAGAATGACTTTTCTTGAAAGCCTTGAATTAGGAATGATAATTTGTTGGTTTTTTTGTAGAATATCTTTAATCTTGTCCTTAGGAGATAATCTTGAGAGGAAACCCTAATTTTCTTGTTCTTGAGAGTGGAGAGGATTTAATGGTTTTTAAAATTGATCTATGATAGTTATGTACGCGATTTTGATGATATAAGTTGTGGGGGGTGAAGGAAAAGTCCAAAATACCCCTACGAAACTGCTTCCTAGTTGGTAAAATTCTCAGCTGACGACCAAGGCTGATAAGCCATCAGATTTGTGATAGCACATCAGCCCAGGTCATCACCTAGGACCTGAAATTGACGGGTTTCTTCCTAAGGCTAATGACATTAGCTGATAAGTCATGGAAAATGTGATAATTCATCAAAAATATCATCAAAAATGTGATAAGTCATCAGAAATTTCAACAAAAAGGTGATAAGTCGTCAGAAATGTCATCACTCAGTTTCATGGTTAACATGCTGGAGTAAAATGGGCATAACTATTTACTCCGATATCGGATTTGGGAAAAATTTGTATTTGTGGAAAGATAATTAATTTATTTATTTGTTGGTGGGTCATGAGCTCAAAAATTCATAGTATAATGAGAGATATTTCCATTTGATATTGACTATACCAATATCTTTCCCAAGAATTTAATCGATAAGGAATATCTCTAGTCGTCTAATAGCTAGGATGTATTTGAGTCCATAATATACATATACCTTGATTATAAAACTGCCAAATCACTAGATTTTATTTCTCATGAGCTTGAAGCATGATTCTACTATAAGTTGAGAATCACAGGTATTACAATATCTCCCCCTTGGGAACATTTGTCCTCGAATGTCTCTTGTTAGGATAAGAGTACTGTTCAGCGGAGCTTACTTCAGGGATGATAATATCTATCACATGTCTATGCAACTGGAACTACTGATATTCTAAGTTCATATTTTGAACATGCATATCTGATGCAAGGGATACATGGCTAAAACTGTTGATAAGTTCAATTCTCATAATAAACATGCATATCTGATGCATAGATACTTGGCTGAGTTGCTCTCATGCACGCAAAACTGAATACACTGATGAACTAAACTTTTCTACCGAACATATAAATCTAATGCATGAATATTTGAATGAACTTACTCTTGAAAGCATGACTAACTATGCAAAGATAACTAATGTAAAACTTGTAATGAGAAACTGAGCATAAAATTGAATGGGTTTTAGGAATTGAAAACATTAGGGAGTCATCGGGTATCTCCCCCTTAGGACACTATGTACCTCTAAGAACACTTACTTCACCGAAGTACTTGAGAAAACTAAGACGATGCACAAGGAACCTACTAACTGGCTCATAACTAAACATCCGGGATCTGAATCTAACACATGACGCATGAACTGAGTTATACTCACATCAACTAGAATATTCTATCTTGGAATATTTAAATTCCTAAGATTTTAGATAGCATGATTAGATGAAAAGATGAGAAAACAAACTATACGAATCTGACTGTCTGACTGCAAAACTGACTTGCTAGTTCTATTGACTAACTCATGATGAAAACATAAGCTCAAATAGGAGAAAAGGACCTAACAATGCATATCATAAAGATAAAAGACCCATAATGTACCCAAATCTACGTTAGGGAAACTTTCTTGATCATGGCGAGCCTGCAGTGCATAAAGTCTATTTTGATGTTGACCACTATTGGTACCAGAAGTGGCACCCTACTGCCGCAAATCTCTAAAGCATGTCTATCCACTTATACATCAATATAACATCCGTTACTGTCATGGGCTGCTAATATCACATTATTTAACTTACATCTACACCTTCATACTTAGTCTAAAGACCACCAGCTTAAATTCTTTAAATATTTAAAGCTTAGTATCTAAATCATAACATGAAAATCCACAAATCTTTAATAACCTTGCTACTCTCATCCTAGCCTTCAAATATCACATATCTTAAACTTAAATTCTTTGCATACCATGAAGATTACTGCTATACTCACATCAATGACACATATAACTTCGAATTACTAAAACTCATACATACATTATTATAAGCCCTACCGATTCACCTTTAATACAACTAACCCCATTAAACATACACTGGCGAACTTTAGACAACACTATCCTTAAACTATCTATGGGGACTATCTAAGAAACCTCTATCTGTAGGACTTTGGGCTTCACTACTTCTGTTACCTTAAAAGTAAAGTAAAGCTTACATGAATGGAACACAATAAGAATCTACACAAGTTTCTTAAAGAACCTTTCTATAGCACGATCTGAGATATAAAAGAAGGGAAATTGTTCCTATAAATATCTTATAGCCTTCTATACATAAATTTGGCGCTCAACACACCCATGTACAGACTCTACTAGATGCGGCTTTCAGACTTCCTAACACTTTATTGAACCTTAAGCTCTGATACCAAGTATATAACGACCCAATTTTCTATAATCGAAATGCCACATGGTTCTCATGATCCCAAAGGACCACAAGCTAACCCTTCGCTGATATTTGTACCTTAGCACTGCATAATATAATAAAATAAATATGGAAACTGGCGAAAACTTGTCATATTTTTCAAAGCATCTAAAATACACAAATCTAAAAATTGAATACTTATACATCTGTCTGAAAACACCGTAACCTGAAAGCCTCTAAACTATCTAAATTATGGAGTTGATGGGACATGTCCCCAACTAATCTGCCTGCTAAAAATAAACTAAGTCTAATGCCATAATAAAATAAGGATCATCCTCAAATGAAGAGCACTCACTACTACTTCTATTGCTTCTGGCTGAGACTGGATTACTATGGGTACTCTAGATCTCGAACTTTTGGACCTATGGTATAAGACACCATAGCGTAAGAGAAAAGTACGTGTCATTACTTTGAACGTAATGGTATGTTAGATGAGGTAAGGCTAAATGCAAGGTCTTTATGCATGATCAATAACTAACTGAATGATATGCAAGAGCTGGATTAGTTTATATAGAGAATCTGTAACTACTGAACATACTGCGCATACTGTGACTGAGCATACTGGGACTAAATTTGATAACTGATACTGAATATACTGTCAATCTGAGGTTCCTGAACATACTAAAATTCAAAGTATCTAAAGTTACTAAAACTGAAATTTGAGTTTATTGATGCTAACTGACTATATTAGAGATCAAGCCTATCTAGCGGGTGATCTCTGAGCATACTGATAAGAGTAGTAATTGAAGACATTTGAGGTCAAGCCTATCTAGTGGGTGATCTATGAATCTGCTGATAAGGATAATGATTATCTAAGATTGAGATCAGGCCTATCTATAGGTACTATCTAGATCTTTTGGTACTGATACTGAATTACTTTATTTGAGACCAGGCCTATCAAGTAGGTGGTCTATGAATCTGTGGAACTATCTAAGTTCCTTACTGACCTGAGTGACTGTATCTGACAGTCCTGAATTTTTGAATTTCTATTCTAAAGAATGAGATTGAAACTATGGATGTAACTATGGGAGTTCACACTTAACCAAAAAGACGCCAATCTGATCTAGTGGGGTCCAACCTATAACCCCAGCTGTAAGAGTGTTAATACCGTACCACGGGTAAAGACCTCTGCTATGGTTAAGCCTCTCTAACGGGTGACCCTAAATAGAAAGTCAAGACTAAGGCAGTATGATAGTCAAGCCTTTATCTAATGGGTGGCTCTTGGTCCTTTACTGGATACATAGTTTTTGCGTTCAGGGATTGCTGCTAATGACTCTACCTCTCTAACGGTAAAGCCTTCATCCCTGTACTAGCTCGGTGATAGCTCCTACTCCCAACTGAAGGACTCTGAACTAATTTTTAACTGGACTTAAACTGTGCTGAATTTTTTATTGATCATATTGCTTTACTGATCTCACTGAGTTCACTTGGTTCCATTATCTAACAGAATACTTATGAATTTTACTTTCTATCTGAATGTGATTGAGTACTGTGATTTGCAAAGCTTTACTGAAATCTAAACTGACTACTGAGCTTGATTAGACTGAATACTAATACTGGATTGAACTCGTACTGAGATTACTAAATTTCCTTAATGTTCTGTCACTGACTGAATTCTATGGATCATAGCACGACTGAAATTATCTTGAGACTGACTCGGATCTAGACAAGGAGCTAATTTTTCGAGTATATATACCCCCAGGACTCGATTGTATAAATAAATAAGATAGGACCATACTTGAATATCATGACAATGAGCTTTCATCCACAACATAATCCATACAATATCTCATCAATCACTTGAATGTCATAAACATGTAAATGTATAGGGTATGTACACTAATATCTCATACTTGATCAATATGGAATACACATGGATAAGAATGCACGCGACTTATCATAATACATTCGCTAAGGCATTTCAACAAACGCTTGTCACGCACTAGTTATCACATAATTGGGGATTTCATGCTTAACATACTAAAAAGGCACTATTCACTTTTATTAAGCATTCTTTTAAACATATGGGGAGCATGCTTTGGTCATACAACAGATTCTATATTAAATTATCATGAATACATCAATATCATACAACTTGAATGTATTTTATCGTGAACATCACATTGTAGGATCAAAGCTCGGATCTTTGAAATCAAGTCGTGAATTAAAACTCATCCACAACATGAACTTCAATTTCTATTTACAAAAATCATTATGATCTCATAAATATATAATCTTGAATTTAAAAAAGGATTCTTGAACTTCATGGGTGAAAGGAACCCAAACCCAAGAATCAATATCTAACATACCTCAAAAGCATTAATCTTGAAAGAGAATGATTTTTCTTGAAGGTTCTTGAATTGGGATTGATAATTTCTTGGTTTTCTTGGAGGAGAGCTTTAATCTTATTCTTGGGAGATGATTTTGAGAGGAAACCCTAATTTTCTTGTTCTTGAGAGTGGAGAGGATTTATGGGTTTTTAAAACTGATCTATGATGACTATGTACATGATTTTGATGATTTAGGTCGTGAAAGGTGAAGAAAAAGTCAAAAATACCCCTACGAAACCGATTGCTAGTTGCTGAAATTCTCGGTTGATGACCAAGGCTGATAAGCCGTCAGATCTGTGATAGCCCGTCAGCCCAGGTCTTCACCTAAGAACTGAAATTGATTGATTTCTGGCTAAGGCTGACGATATTAGCTGATAAGTCATCAGAAATATGATAAGTCATTAGAAATGTCATCAAAAATGTAATAAGTTATCAGAAATGTCGTCAGAAATGTGATAAGTTGTCAAAAATATCGTCACTCAGTTATCGGGCTAACATACTGGAGTAAAATGGGCATAACTTTTTGCTCCGATATCGGATTTGGACAAAATTTGTATCATTGGAAAGCTAATAAAATTATATATCTTTTGGTGGTAATGAGCTAAAAAATTCATAGTATAATGAGAGTTATTACCATTTGAATTCGATTGTACCAATATCCTTCGCAAGAATTCAATTTGTAAGGAATATTTTGAGTCGTCTAATAGCTAGGATGTATTTGAGGCCTTAATAAATATCAAACTTGATTATAAAACTACCAAATAACTAGAATTTATTTCTCATGAGTTTGAATCATGGTTCTACTATCGGTTGGGAATCTTGAGGTATTACAATATCTCCTCCTTGGGAACATTCATCCTCTAATGTCGCTTTTTAAGCTAAGAGTATTGATCGGATGAGCTTACTTGAGGGACGATAATATCTAAAACATGTCTATGCAATTGGAACTACTGATATTGTGAGTTCTTATTCTTAATATGCAAATCTGATGCATGCGATACACGGCTGAAATAATTAATACGTTGACTTCTCATAATGAACATGCATATCTAATGCATGGATACTTGAATGATTTTCTCTCATACCAGCATGACTGTATAAACTGATGAATTAAACTTTTCTACTGAACGTACATATTTAATGCATAAATATTTGAATGAACTAACTCTTGAAAGAGGACTGACTATGCAATGATAACTGATGTAAAGCTTGTAATGAGAATATGAGAATAAAATTGAATGGGTTTTAGGAATTGAAAACATTGGGGAGTTAAAGGCTATCTCCCTTTTAGGACACTATGTCCCTCTAAGAACACTTAGTTCACCGAAGTTCTTGAGAAAAATGAGGCGATGCATAAGGCACCTATAAACTGGTTCATAACAAACATCTGGGATCTAAATCTAATGCACGACACATGAACTGAGTTATACTCACAAGTACTAGAATATTCTATCTTGAAATAGTTACATGCCTGAGATTTCTGGTAGCATGATTAGATGAAAAGATGAGAAAACAAACTATACGAATCTGACTATTTGATTGCTAGACTGACTTACCAGGTTGTACTGACTAACTCACACTGAAAACATAAGCTCAAATGGGAGAGAAGGACCTAATAGTGAATATCATGAGGATAAAAGACTCATAACGTACCCGAATCTATGTTAGGGAAACTTTCTTGATCATGGCAAGCCTGAAGTACATAAAGTCTGTTCTGACGCTGACCACTATTGGTACCAGAAGTGGCACCCTGCTGATGCAAATCTTTAAAAAATAACTAGCCACTTATACTTCAACTTAACACCCACTACTATCATGGGCTTCTAACATCATATCTCTTAACTTATATCCACACCTTCATATTTAGTCTAAAGACCACCAACTTAAATTCTTCAAAGATTTCAAGTTTAGTTTCTAAATCATAACATGAATATCCACAAATCATTAATAACTATGCTACTCTCATCCTAGCCTTTAAATGCCATATATCTTAAACTTATATTCTCCCCATACCATGAGGATTACCACTATAGTCACATCAACGACACAAATAACTTCAAATTACTAAACTTAAACTCTTGCATACATTATTTCAAACCGTAATGATTCACCTTTAATACAACTAACTCCATGAAACATACTCAACCAAAATTTAGACAACACTATCCCAAAACTATCTGCGGGGACTTTCTGAGAAAGCTCTATCTATAGGACTTTGGGCTTTAGTACTTCTGTTACTTTAAAAGTAAGGTAAAGCTAACTTGAATGGAACATGATGAAAATCCACATAAGTTTCTTAGAGAACCTTTCTATAGCACTATCTGAGACATGAAAGAAGAGAAATTGTTCCTATAAACATCTTATAGCCATCTATACATAAATGTGGCGCACAACACAACCATGTACAAAACTCTACTAAATGCGGCTTTTAGACTTCCTAGGACTCTATTGAACCTTAGTCTCTAATACTAGGTTTGTAATGCCTCAATTTTCTATAACCAAAATAACACACGGTGCTAATAATCTTGAAGGACCACAAGCTAACCCTTTTCTGATATCTGCACCTGAGCACTGCATAATATAATAAAATAAATGCGTAAACTGGCAAAAACATTCCATAAGGTTGAAAACATCAAAAATACACAAATCTAAAAACAAAATACTTATATATCTATCTGAAAACACTATAGCCTGAAGGCCTCTAAACTGTCTGAACTGTGGAGTTGATGGGACATGTCCCCAACTAACTTCACCTGCTGAGAAATAAACTAAGTCTAATGCCATAATAAAATAAGGATCATCCTCAAATGAAGTGGACTCACTGCTACTTCTACTATTTTTGGCTGAGTCTGTGCTACTATAGGTGCTCTAGATCTCGTGCTTCTGAACCTATTGTATAAGACACCATGGTGCAATAGAAAAGTATGCGTCAGTACTTTAAATGTACTAGTATGCAAGATAAGGTAAGGCTAAATGCAAGAGCTATATACATGATCAATAACTAACTGAATGATATGCAATAGCTGGATTAGCATACATAGAGAATCTGCAACTACTTAAAATACTGTGCATACTGTGATTGAGCATACTAAGACTGAATCTGATAATTGATACTGAATATACTGTCAATGTAAGGTTTCTGATCATACTGAAATTCTGAGTATTTAAAGCTACTAAAACGAAAATCTAATTTTACTGATGCTAACTGGCTGTATTAGAGAGTAGGCCTATCTAGCAAGTGATCTCTGAGCATACTGATAAGAATAATAATTGAAAAAATTTGAGATCAAGCCTATCTAGTGGGTGATCTCTGAATCTACTAATAAGGATAATGATTAACTGATATTTAGATCAATCCAATCTAATGGGTGATCTATAGTTCTATTGGTACTGATACTGACTAACTTTATTTGAGACCAGGCCTACCTAGCATGTATTCTATAAATCTATGGAACTATCTAAGTTCCTTACTGAGCTGAGTGACTGTATCTAAATGTCTTAAATTTTTTAGAATTTCAATTCTGAAGATTGAGATTGAAACTGTAGTTATAACTGTGGGAGTTCTTACTTAACCAACATGCCTAAAATCTGATCTAGTGGGTCCAACCTATAACCCCAGCTGGAAGGGTATCAATATCATGCCACAGGTAAAGACCTCTGCTATGATCAAGCCTCTCTAACATGTTAGCCCGAACAGGAAGTCAAGCCTAAGGTAGTATGATAGTCATTCCTTTATCTTATGGGTGGCTCCTGGTCCTATGCTGGCTACGTAGTTCTAGAGTTTAGGGATTGCTGATAACAACTCTTCCTCTTTAACGGGAAAGTCATCATCCCTGTACTCGCTCGGTACTAGCTCCTACTCCTAACTGAAGGACTCTGAACTGATTCTTAACGAAACTTAAACTAAGCTAAATCTGTTACTAATCATATTTCCTTACTGATCTGACTGAGTTCACTTGGTTCCGTTATCTGATGGAATACTTATGAATTCTACATTTTTTCTGAATGTGACTGAGTTCTATGACATACTAAGCTTTACTTAAATCTGAACTGACTACTAAGCTTGATTAGAGTGAACACTGATACTGGATTGAACTCATACTGAGATTACTAAATTTCCTTAATGTTCTGTCACTGACTTAATTCTACGGATCATTGCACGACTGAGATTATCTTAAGACTGACTCGGCTCTAGACAAGTAACTAAGTTTTTTGGTATAAATAGATCCAGGACTCAATAGTATAAATAAATAAGACAGGACCACACTTGAATATCATGACAATGAGATTTCATTCACAACATAATCCATACGATATCTCGCCAATTACTTAAATGTCATAAACATGTAAATGTATAGGGTATGCATACTAACATTTCATTGTTGTTCAATAAGGAATACACATGGATAAGAATGCATGCAACTTATCATAATACATTCACTAAGGCATTTCAACAAACTCTTGGCATGCAGTAGTTATCACATAATTGGGGATTTCATGCTTAACATACTAAAAAGGTACTATTCTCTTTACTTAAGCATTCTATCAAACATATGGGGAGCATGCTTTGGTTATACCACAGATTCTACACTTAACTATCATGAATACATCAATATCATGCAACTTGAAGGGATTTCACCATGAACATCACATAGTAGGATCAAAGCTCGGATCCTTAAAATCAAGTCATGAATTAAAACTCATCCACAACATAAACTACAATTTCTATTTACAAATATCATGACAATCATATAAATATATAATCTTGAATTCAGAAAAGGATTCTTGAACTTCTGGGGTGAAAGAAACCCAAGAATCAACATCGAACATACCTCAAAAGCTTTAATCTTGTAAGAGAATGACTTTTCTTGAAGGACTTGAATTGGGAATGATAATTTTTTGGTTTTGTTGGAGAATATCTTTAATCCAGTTCTTGGGAGATGATCTTGAGAAGAAACCCTAATTTTCTTGTTCATGAGAGTGGAGAGGATTTAATGGTATTTAAAACTGATCTATGATGGTTATGTACGTGATTTTGATGATTTAAGTCATGGAAGGTGAAGAAAAAGTCCAAAATACCCCTACGAAATTGTTCCTTGTTGCTCAAATTCTCGGCTGACGACCAAGGCTGATAAGCCGTCAGATCTGTGATAGCATATCAGCCCAGGTCATCACCTAAGACCTGAAATTAATGGATTTCTCCCTAAGGCTGACGACATTTGCTGATAAGTCATCCAAAATGTGATAAGTCATCAGAAATGTCATCAAAAATGTGATAAGTCGTTAGAAATATCGTCACTCAATTTCCAGGCTGACATGCTGGAGTAAAATGGGCATAACTTTTTACTCCGATATCGGATTTTGGCAAAATTGGTATCTTTGGAAAGCTAATTCAATTATGTATCTGTTGGTGGGTCATGAACTCAAAAATTCATTGTATAGAGAGATATATTCCTGTTTGAAGTTTACTATACCAATATCCTTCCTAAGAATTCAATCGATAAGGTATGTTTTGAGTCGTCTAATAGCTAGGATGTATTTGAGGCCTTAATATACATCAACCTTGATCATAAACTTTCCAAATAACTAGAATTTATTTCTCATTATCTTGAAGTATGGTTATCTATTAGTTAGGAATCTCGGGGCATTACAGTTGAAGTTCAGCTGCTCCAAATCCCTTTTAAGACTTACGACCCACCTAGGGGTATGTAAGTAGTACTTACGGCCCATAAGAGGGTCCACAAGTTATTGAAGACTAAGTTTTTCTTTTTTTTTTGGTTAGGATTTTTAGGATTTTGATGTATTATATAAGTACCCCTTGATGATTTAGTAATAGTTTACACATTGTTTACATTCACAACACTATATTGATTCTGAGAATTGACTTTTGATCTTGGAATCCTTTCTTCTTAATTTTTAGTGTTGAATATTAATTCGATATTCTAATTTTTATTATTCAATTATTGTATGATTGTTGATACTCTTTATTTTATGAATTCAATAGATGTTCTTCCAATTATGATTGGTTAAACCACCTAACTAGAGTTGTGGGAGCCTTGATGGATTAATGAAGTAGAGGAAGTGACAAGTCATTATTGATCAATATTCTTGCATGTATTGTGATATTCTTCAATGTTTTTACTTTCTAAATGACTGAAGATGTTGAGAATTGGCATGTATTCCATACATACTCAAAAAAGGAGGTAAAGATTAAGAAAAAATATAACATTAGTAATTTAAAGGTATCAACCTTCATCTAATTTACTTAACACTTAAAAGGTAATAGTTAATCTGGGATCCAGGATAAGGATTACTAAGGCGACACTCTGAGAATCAAAAGGTGATTAGTGAAATTCACCAAAGGCATTCACAAGATGGTTGGTAATACATATCTTGTTGTATTCTTCATGCAAAGCATTGAGAAAGTTCAAAGAAGCATGATAGTGCATGGAGTTTTGAAATCATGTAGAACACAGTGCTAGTTTTGATCTAATATTGATTTAAACCTAAAGTGATCAAGATCTATTGTTACTATTACTTTTCTCACACAACATCCCCCAATTTACATTTTTGCATTGTCTTATCTACTTTAACAAGTTCGTGATGAAGAATCAGTATATTCCCTGTTGGTTTGACCCCTACCTTTGTTGTGTTATATATTTGATCGAGACTATATTCTTTGAGGTGCAATCTTTCGTGGCATCAAATTTTGGCATCGTTTTTAGTTAATACGATTACGAATAGATATATTGGTGTTGTTAAGATTGGTGGTTTTCATTTTGTTCTATTTTTTCCACATACACCAGTGTATGCCCAGTACTCAAGTCTAGGAAATTCCTTAATCCTACTTGATATTGACTTGGAGCAGACCTTATGATAGAATTATAAGATGGAATAGAAAGAACATCGGGTTTATGCTAACCCTAAACTGATACCACCACCTCCGTATGGTTTAAGAAATAGTCGTGCGGACTACTTTTTCGTTATTGGCTGAAGAAAATGTGAGGAGGGATGTTTTTTCCTATAATGTAGCTCAAGAAAAATGAGTGAGACTAGAAGAAGAGCGTCGAGCGGCACTCGGTAGAGTAAGAGTAGATAGAGCTCAAGCACCCTTATATTTTCCTTATTTACTAGAATTTGATCATCTGGAGAAAGATTTAGGGTATGTTGAGCCAATCGAGATAGGCCTATCATTCCTCCTGAGTTGCAAGGGGTGACATTTGATATCATGAGTGTTAGGATTTAGCTTCTCAATCTATAGTGTGTGGTTGTTTGTTTTATGTCTGATGATGCAAATATTCACATCGTGAATTTTGTTGGGATCTGCACATCGTGTAATGTACATAGGGTGGGTCAGGATGCTTTGAGACTTAGGTTATTCCCATTATCTCTTTTTGGAGAAATGATATTGTGGTTAGGGGAATTACCTTGGGGGTCTATTACTAACTACAATAAGTTGTGGAAATAATTTTTTGACCGATTTTTCGATAAAGGATGAGATTTATAATTTTAGGCAATTGCATTCTGAGGCATTGTATGAAACTTGGTTGAGGTTCAAGAAGAAATTGATAACTGTGCCCAATCATTGAATTTTAGGGAGGAACTTTCTTAAGATATTCTATAGAGCCTTGAATGTAAATTCCAAAGTTGTTTCTACTATTATTACTTCTGGGGCTTTCATGACCCTGTATTTGGAGCTAGCTATGAAGATTTTAGACTGGGTCTCAAATACCAACCGAGGGTGGCATACTCGGGTAGAAGACAAAGGAGTTGGTACTTATGTTATCGGTGCTTCTAGTTAGTAGAGAATCATAGATGATATTGTGGCTCAAGAGGTTGCATAGATAAGGACGGTTTTTGGGGTACTAATAATGCAATTCACAACTATTGGCGTACAAGGTAAATCCCCTAGGTTGTATGATTCTGATATTGAAAAAGAAGTAAAATACCTAGATAGACAGATAGCATCTTTTGAGCTAAGGTCCAAGGGTCCAATATGTACTCTTAGAACTCTAGGAAGGGGTATAAAGTTTAGAACTTTTATGGGGATAGGTATAGGGATCGAAGCAGAAAGAGAGATGGTGATAGGAGGTAAAAGGATGACTCCAAGGAGAAGAGTGGTTTTGATGTTCCGCTAGGGAATAGAGACACTAATTCAAGAATGGCAGTGATGTTATTGAAACTGGTTAAGTGTAAATAGATCTAAGAGAGTTTCCTTAAGGAGATCAAGTCAGATATGTCAGGGCTGAGCCAGAAAGTAAAATTGCAAATAATGGTCACTATTTAGCTATTACTATTGGAAGTGGTAAGGCCACTATTGATCCTTCTATGGATGTGGTTGATAAGGTAAGGAATGATGTTGTTGATATTGATGATGCACCCAAAGCAGAAACTTGACAGTTAACATCTAATAGTAAGACATCACAGAAATAGAGGGAGTAGAAACATAAGTTGGGAATGATAAGGGAAAGGGTAAGGTGGCCAAACCAATCTTAAATCATATTCCATGATCTCTCCCACCCTTTCCTCAAAGTTTGAAATAGAATAAGAAGGGAACTATAAAAAGTTTGTCACTATACTTAAGGAGTTAA
Organism: Capsicum annuum; assembly: GCF_002878395.1. Taxonomy (NCBI): domain Eukaryota; kingdom Viridiplantae; phylum Streptophyta; class Magnoliopsida; order Solanales; family Solanaceae; genus Capsicum; species Capsicum annuum. Next base: position 12,436,155 of record NC_061118.1, on the reverse strand, counting down.
GTTTGAACATCCCTCTTCTTGAAGCTATTGAGCAGATACCTATTTACATGAAATTTATCAAATATTTGCTAACAAAGAAGAAAACTAGAAGTTATAAGGATGTTAGGGGTTTGCATTATTATAGTGCAAGTACATCTTGATCTCTAGCACAAAAGAAAGGTGATCCTGGAACTTTCACTATTCCTTACACTATTATGACATCTAGATTTGCCAGATCTTTGAGAGACTTAGATGCAAGCATTAACTTGATGTTGTTGGCAGTGTTCAAACAACTGGGCCTGAGACCTTCAAACCCACAATGATATGATTGTTGATGAAAGATCGTACAGTTAAGAAACTCTTGGACAAATTATATGATGTTTTGGTCAAGATGGATAGTTTTATCTTTTCAACTTTGATGTCTTGGACTGTGAGGCTGATTTTGAGATTCCCATAATATTAGGGAGACCATTTTTAGCCACAGGTAGAGCGTAGTGGACCTAGATAGGGGAGATCCTAAGTTTAGGCAGAATAATGAGAACGTTACATTCAATATACATATAACAATGATGCAGCCAACAAAAATGTAGGTGATCTAGATAATAGAAAGTGTTGATGACCTTGGAGGTCAATCATATGTAAACCTTGGCAAAGCCTGAGTAACCAAGGGAACTGAGTCATGCTGTAATGTTAAATCAGGCAGTTTATAGGGGAAACCCATGGACTTATTGGTTAAGTGTGAGCATCCAACATTGCCACATTATCCCATAATATTAAATCAAGCATTGATTAGGAGGCAACCTAATATTTTAGTGTTCACTTTGTTTTCATTTTTGTAGTTTTAATGAATGCAAAATGTTGTGCTCAAGCACACATGCATGTGTACGTGGTCTCACCAAGTAATATAGTGGCCTTTCAAAAGTCAAGTTTCAATCCCTCAAACACTTGTGTTAAAAACAATCCTATACTAGTCTAACTATTAAGATTAACTCAATGTTAATGCACCCACAACATCATTTGCGAGTAAACTTAAAAATTGATAAATTAATGGTTCTTGAAAAACAATGGACAGAAACCAAGGTTAAGGCACTATGAACAATCATTCTATATTATAGAACTTCATTGTTTAGATTAATTATCTTGGATGTTGGTTCACGGGCTCTATACTATGACAATGGCCTTTCGACTCTCCAATCAATTATCTAACTTAGCCTCATAACTACATCATTGAACGGGGATGTGATAACTTAGTCAAATATATTCATATTTCATCCCATACATGAACGAAATAGAGCATATCTGAAGTAAAGTAGACTCTATAAGGTTTCCTGCACTAGTCTACCATGATACCCACAAAAGCCTCTACAATCTATACATCTATAAGTGTAATTGTTGAACTTGCCCTTACAACACACCCTCTTGGCACCTCCCTATGATGATTAAAGAATAGACTAAGTCATCTTAGCATAATCCACTATACTTTGAAATGATTCCTTATACACCACTATCTTAGTCATAACCAACTGAAGTTAAATAACCAACTAAAGTTAAACATCTCTTCATGAACTTCTGCATCTTGTCAAACTTAGTGGTAATACTAGCATAAGAATATCTCGACAAGTTGTGGAAGAATTTTTAATACTCCACAATTATCATAGAGCCCTACTCCAGGTGATCAAACTTATCGCTCATCTGATCACTCAAATTGTATAGCACAAACCTACCAAAAAAGGCCTCAACAAACTGATCCCAAGTTATCTCTGGAGAATCTAGAGGTCTACAACTAATAAGTGACCTCGACAAGTCATCTCTTGTTGTATCTCACGACAGATAAGTAGGATAAGAAACACTATGCGACTTAAATAAAAAAAAGTTATGAAACTTCTCATGGAAAACAATTAAGAACTCTTAAGCATCATCGCTTACAACACCAGCGAACATGGAAGGACCCAAATGAGTGCATCATTCAGACCACTTCTTGTCCTCCGAAGAAATAACTATACTCATAATAATAGGAGGCATAGTAAATCAGGTTGGTTTAGATCATACTTAAGGAGGTAACATAGAAGAAGGCTGAACTCCTAATCATAGATAACCATACTCAGACGCTAGCACAGAAGGCAGAACAACACTCAGAGTCTACAGAGTACCATAAGTAGATGTCAGTACAATTATAGGATCCACACTCAGAATTAGAGGAACACCATAGACAAGATCTAACATAGATAGAGGTACAACAGTTGGAGATTGAGGAACAACAGGTACACTCAAAGGAACACCCTTCAAATAGGTTAGCAAGTGATTTAGTAACTCCTCCAAGACTAGGGTAGAAGAACTCATGGGATTGGAGTAGGCCCTATATATATAGGATGCTCAAGCTGAGGCTCCAAGGAGAGCTCTCTATTATTACCTCTAGACAAGGCAAATCCTCTTATCCTTACACTACCTCGAGCTTATCTATGGCTCGTAATTTTCCTTTTAGATTGAGCTCTCTCCTCAAATGATAGCTTTACATCTCTAGCCTTACAAGATCTTGTCCTCACCATATGAATAAAAAAGAGTGAAATATTATTTAGGACATAAGGTAAGGAAAGATTCAGATGATATAGAATGAAATAAGGAAAGTTTCATAAAGATATCTCATTGTCTCTCAAAGATAGATATGGACGTCTACATAGCGATCCGCGATAATGAACTAGACACCTTGTTTTTGCATTGATGAGACTGATGAAAACCTGGTTACTTTAATACTAATTTGTCATGACATAAAAACCAAGGGTTGTGATGGCACCTATCGTGGCAAGCCTTGACAAGTAAGCCTATCACCCAAACTGATATAAAATGAGAAATTAGTAACAAACCCAAGGAAAGAATTTTAGAATGAAGTCGAACAATAGAAATATGATAATAGTAGAAGTACAATACAATATCCCAAAACCTCTTGTCATAATATAAGACCTACTAAATGCATCTAGAATGTCAAAAGATACAATTATAGTTAGAAAGGATCATAATCTGTCTTTGAATACAAAGAAGACATGAAATAAATACGAAGAGGTAGTACATCAACTTCGGAAGAAAAGATCAACCACTACCTTAAATAAACCCCAGATATTTACTGAATTAACTACCATATGGTGCACATATACCTGGATCTGCACTGAAAGGGCACAATAGGGATGGGTATAGTCCATTTGTACTTTATGGGTATCATAGGTCGACTGATCAAAGTAGAAAAAAAAGCATATGAAATACATACTTTGGGCATGTCACTTGTAATCGGAAAATGTCCTAAATTATAGCCCACAATATCTCCACTAACAGATCTATGATATTCACATATACCACACATATATGCGAGAAAGAAGCATAGGTATAAAGATATCACACATTAAAGTATGAAAAAGAAGTTCAAATTGATAAATATGACATCAAATTTAATAATAAAACACATAATGAGAACAATATATATGAAATGCAATGAAGATGATGATGATCATGATGTGATGTAATTCACGAGGTTGTCGCACAACCTTTACATATACCTAATGATTTATGCTCCCAAGGTAGGACCCATAAAGGGTTCATCAACCAATATACATTCCAATATCCAATACCAAATCCAATAACAAAATACATAACTCCTCGCCAACACATGTAACAACAAAGGTTTTTTTAAGATGTCATATTTTCTTTCAGAAAATCCCAGTGTTTCCCATATTTCCAAGATGGTACCAATGTTTCATGAATGCATATGATATGAGGAAAGAATTCTCACAACCAACCAAAATAACAATTTCCAAATCCAACCTATATACCAACCATGTGAGCCAACATCTATTTATTATGCCAAGAATGTAATCACTATGCCAATAAAACTATTTCATGATTAGTTCCCACATCCCCAACATAATTTTATACCAATACTAACTACCCAATCCAATATGAAGAAAGTTAAGTCATAACCTACCTCGAATGCCGAAAATAGATCCAAAAAGCCTTTATCATGAGGATTTTCTCACACGAATAGACTTGGAATCAACCAAAAGACACAAATATAAAATTTATGCATTAAAAGGAAGCCAACGATATGCATATTCCCCATTTTTGAGTTGGGTTCAAAATGGACTATCAAAATGAGTTTTCAAAAATGAAGGGTAAAGCTAGATTTTAGTCGACAATATGTTTCCATGTTTAAAGGAACTCATGGAAGAAAACCTAAGCAAAAATAAGTTGAAATTGAGAAATTACTTATTTAGGCATTTCAAGCCAAAATCCCCAAATTCCACTTTTCGATTCAAGTTTTAACAAAGTTTAATTGATAAGAATCGAAGAAAAATTATTGAAATATTGGTCTTACAATTTGTATCTTTAACCCAAACCAGCTGATAGATACATCCTTTAGAGATTAACTTTATGGCTTTAAGATGGTAGATAAAACGACCCTTGGGAGTTATTGAAATACCCTCCCACTTAAAGCTAACTCATTGGGAAACTGAATCTTTACCACTCGAATATAAAAATCAAATGAGGAATTTAATGAATGGAGCAAATTTATACCAAGAGTGACATTAAAATCAATCATTTCTTATTCTATAAAATTTGCTAAGGTAACTTTATGGGGGACTATTATAGGGCACTTTCTGTATATTCGTCTAGCAACAAATGACTCACTAATAGGATGGACACTGAGAAAGCCTAAAAAAAGTGCAAAAACTAACTAAAAAACTCATAGCAACATATGGAGTCATGAAAAATAGATTTGAACCTGGATCTAATAATATTTAGACAAGAACATGAAAGATGTGAAGCATAACAATATCTACATCTAGGTAGCTCTCTAGTTCCTAATGAGAAGAGAAAGCATAAAATTGGTTCTGCATCTGACAATCGTAGTTACCAGATGAAGCAACTAGCTGAAAGGTTGGGCGACCTAAAGTCGCAGATGTTGTTTCCTAAATTACAAATTACACCTCCTAAAAAGTGTAATGTAGACACTTGACAAATATTTAACCCAACATGCTTGTAGTCAATCATATAGGGTATGGGATAAAAATTTATCACGAGAGTCCCGATATAGTCTGAAGGTACAAAATATAAATGGAGGGTTTAAAATCAGTAGTGGTAGTAGTAACAATTCTTGGACAATTTAGGTTCTTATAAATATGAGACAATCACTAGGATTGTGTTTGATCTAACTTCTTAACTTCACAGGCTTATTGTGCTCGTCAAACAATCTCGATGCCTTACATGTAGAATCTATTAAGTTATGTATCACCTGACCATTTCTCGGCCTTGTTTTGGATGAATTTCAATCATCTCCACTCAATCTCAAAGTGTCACATTACTAAACCTTATTATGGATCCCAGATTAACTATCTCCTCACGATATTAAGTTAATTAGATGAAGGTTGGTAGCTTTAAATTATTGTTCCAGTCGTCTTTTACTAATCTCAACCTCTCTCTCTCTCTCTCTCTCGACTTAGTATCGAATGTAGCTAAGTTTCAAATATTTGAAACTATTTAGCAAGCAATCAAATCACAGAAAACCATAATCAATGCAAAAACACCAATCAAGAAAGACTTTGCACTTTCTCTACTTTGTTAATCCATTAAGGTTCCCACAAACCTAGTAATGGGGTTTAGTTTCTCATGGTTGTACGAACACACATATAATTCATAAGTTAAAGAATATGAATTATCTAAAAAAAAATTAATAATGAAAATCAAAATCTCAAATGAATATCAAACCCTAGATACTAAGAACGGGAAATCCAAGATCAAAACTATATCTCTAAACTCAGATATATCTAATAAGTGTGTAAGAAATAATGAAACATCCCGTGGGTATTTCTATATACATCAGAAAATCCAGAAAACCTATCAAAACAAAGTAGGAAAATAGAGTTTGTAACAACCTATGACCCCACTTATAGGTCGAAGGTAATACCTACGAGCCGTAAGTAGGTTCGTAGAAATCAAAGGAGTCTTCATGTCTTCAAAACCCTACCTACAAGGTGTACCTATGACCTATGCCTCATACATAGTCTTGTAGGAATTATAAATACAAAACATTTTCAGAACTTTGAGACTGCAGCCTATAGACACAACCTACGAGCCGGTAGGTGCTACCTATGGCCCATAGGTATGGCTTATAGGAATCATTCAAGCTATGCTTCGTCACTATTTGCTCAATTTCGACTCCGAACTACTTTCTTGCAAAACCAACGTAAAGCACATCATATATGAAAAAAATACCTATGTACCAGCATAATTTCATTATTTTAAGTATTGAAAGTTCTATCAAACCATGACACATCAACTCCCTAAACATAGAAATTTTACATATTGTAACGCCTCAGAAAATGGGTCCCGAAGCGTCACACGGTGCTTGAGGCTACGAGTAGCCCCAAGCTAACCCTTTGAGCCATTTTCATTCAGTTCAACACAAATAAACAGGGTTTCCATAAATAACCCTCAAATATCAACAGATTAATCATCATCCAAGAATAAAAGAATTTCAGAAAGATAACAAAATACGATTTATTTGTCAACTCCCAACATCGATACTAGTCAGACAAGCCTCTAAGAAAATCAATAAAACCAGCGAGCCATTGAGACATACCCCAACAGACTCATACTCAGTTATCAAATGTAAACAATTCCGTAAAACCGACATCAGACATCATATCCTCGGAACATGAGGACTCACCACGACAGAGGATGTAGAATAGCGTGCCCAAAGAATCACTGTCGAACCTGGAATAGAGCACCTGAACCAACATTCTGAGAAAATGCAGCCCACATCCAAAGATATGGGTCAGTAACATGGAAAACAACCGAGTATATGGAGGTGTATGCAGTTTTATAAACGTCATTATCTTATATATTTATAAGAAATATGCAGGATGTATGAAAGACTGACATAGCTCGAAGAAAATCATCATAATCATGAGAGGATGAAATAAGTATAATAACACATGTGAGTCATCATATAATTTGTCAATCACTTTCAGTTCATCAAGAATATCAATTCTCATAATGTAAATATCATTTAAATCTTTTGAAAGAATAACTTTCACAATTCCACTTTCAAATCACTTCACCATTCACCATAGACACAAGGAAACACACAGACACTGGGAGATCCTATAACCGACATAAACCATGTGAGCTACATGGAGTCCAACGTACAACCCACGTTGGGGAGAGCCATCCTATCCATGCCATCAGAGTAGGACTATCGATATCAAATCCACACAAACTAGTGATCCCTATATAAATCAGCCTCAGGCTTACTCCTATGGGGGCACGTAGTTCTAGGAAAGTAAGGTCGCTTTATACCTGCCACGCCATGCTAAAGATTTCTCCTGGACTTATCTCTGATCATTTTAAAGACAATCCACAATAAAACAATTTTAGTAATATAGAAATATACATCAGGAGCCATCATGCTTCCCATCTATCAAAATCAACCACGTTGTAGATTTCTTCCATACTCGAGTTCAAAACAACTCCATTAAGACCAAAAGGTCAAATCATTCAAAATATCTCAAATATTCAACATCAACGTGCTTATAACACACACTTTCTCAAAAAAACACAATTTCCAATGGGGATTCATGACCCAAATATCAATATCATGATAAATATCATTCAAGATTCTTGCTTTATATCTCCACACATGTAAATTCATCTTTCAAAATCATAAACATCAAGATTTCATAATAATCATCATAAGATATGGGTTCATGCTTCAAATTCGTAAATATCAAATAAAAATTATGCCTTTGTAAAGAAAATTACATTTGGGCACAAGAACAAAAGAGAGTTCTTGTTGAAAAACCCCACATACCTTGAATAATGAACTTTAGATCGATACTCACTTTTGAGATGTTAATCGTGCCTTTGAATGATGGTTCTTGTTCTTGAACTAGGAACTTGGAATCTTGAATACATTTGCAGAATTAATGGTGAACTTTGGAGGTTCTTGAAGTTCTTGAACTAGAAACTTGGAATCTTGAATAAATTTGCAGAATTAATGGTGAACTTTGGAGGTTCTTGAAGTTGGATGTAGGAGCTTAGGGTTTTCTTTTTGAGGGAATTTGATGAAATATAATATGTAATACTTCTAATAGGCTTTAATATATGGTTTGGACGGATTTTGGGTGAGGGAGAATGACCAAAACGCCCCTAAAAATCAAATAATTCTCGAATCTGTCATTTGGTGGACTATCTTGATAGTCTGAAGTAGATCAACTAAAACGTTTTACTCCGATATCCAAATTGTGTGAAACCAATTTCATTAGAAATAGGACTCTCATATCTTTCTGTTGATATATAGTCTCTCACCCAGATCATTATTGTGTACGACGTGTTATGATCATTTGAAGTTGACCCAAAAATTCACTTTTGATAGGCTGAAGTAGATCGACCATAACTTTTTGCTCCGATAGACAAATTGGATGAAACTATTTCATTGGAAAGAGGACTCGCAGAGCTTTACATTAATATATAGTAGATCACCCAAATAATTATGTACAAGGAGTTATGATCATTTAAATTTGGAGAAAAAATACGCCAGGCCTCAGTACTTTTTCCTTCACGTTTTACTGTTCACTACTATTCACAGTTCGATCGAAATATTCATAACTCGTCGCTCTGGTATCCGTTTTGGATGATCCACATATCGTTGGAAAGATTATTTGATACTCTAAGCAATGATGGGCATAATCTAAGACATTCCACACGAAAAATTTATAATTCATACTAGAAGATAGAACCCAACACGCTTACGCACAAAATAGAATGCATAAATTCAAGAAACTACAGCTGAACACATAATAAATGACAGCTGAACTGCTGCAACTTTTATCAAAAGTGCATGATTTAGGAAAGAATAGCACCTTCGGCTTGATCGGAGTTTGCGGAAAATAGGTGCGGTTACTTGGATCGTATATCCGCCTCAGCTTCCCAAGTCGCACCTTCAACAGATTAGTTTCGCCACAACACCTTGACCAAGGGAACTTCTTTGATCCTTAGTCTTCGTACACTGAAATCAAGAATCTCAACAGGAATCTAATCAAAAGAAAGATTTTCTTGAATGCCAGCACTCACAGATTAATCCACTACCACAGCATCGCTAATATGCTTTCTAAGTATGGAGACATGGAATATTGGAAGAACAAAGGACAACTCGGAAGGCAACTCCACCTCATAAGCTACCTTACCAACACGGCTAAGAATTTTGTAAGGACCAACATAACGGGGACTAAGCTTCCCCTTCTTTCCGAATCTCTTCACCCCCCTCATGGGTGAAATTTTTACATACACTAGGTCACCAACTTCAAACTCAAGGTCTCTCCTTCTAACATCCATATATGACTTCTGAGTACTTTGCACAGTTTTCAACATTTCCCTAATCAACTTAACTTTTTCCATAGCCTCAAATATCGAATCAGGACCACTCACAGCTGCTTCACCCACCTCGAACCAACCTATGGGTGATTTACACTTTCTTCCATATAAGGCTTCAAACGAAGCCATGCCAATACTAGAGTAGAAACTATTATCGTAAGCAAACTCTATCAACAGTAAGTGATCATCCCAACTTCTCTTAAAGTCAAGTGCATAAGCTCTCAACATATCCTCTAAGGTCTGGATGGTCTGCTCAGCCTGACCATCGGTTTACCGATAAAAAGTATAACTCAAAAGCACTTGGGTACCAAGACCCTTCTGAAAAGCTTTCTGAAATTGCGAAGTGAACTGAGTACCCCTATCCGAAATGATAGCAAGGGAACTCCATACAGTCAGACTAGCTCTCGAATATATAATCTAGTGTAATCCTCAGCAGTATATGAAGTATGAACAGGCAAGAAATGAGCAGACTTAGTCAACCTATCAACCACAACCCATATGGAATCATGATGGCATCGGGAAGGAGGTAAACCAATCATGAAGTCTATATTTATCTCTTCCCCCTTCCAGGTGGGAATACTAAACTCTTGCATCATACCACCAGGTCTTTGGTGTTCAACCTTAACCTATTGGCATGTTGCACACTTAGCTACAAACGCTGCTATATCTTTCTTTATGCCAGTCCACCAATAGATTTCCCGCAAGTCTTAGTACATTTTGGTGGCACCAAGATGAATAGAATATCGCACCCCATGCGCTTCAGCCATAATCCTCTAACTCAGATAATTAACATTCGGGACACACAATCTACCATGCAATCTCAACACACCATCTCCCCCTTAAAACCTCTACTTTTTGGTCCTTGACTGACTCTTTCAGTCTGACCAAACTAGCATCTAAGTATTGCTTTTCCTTTACTTCCAAAACCAAGGAGGATTCGGAACTACTCTAAACCCCTATACTACCTTCAGCAGAGTCAAACAACCTAACCCCCAATCTAGTCAAACGATGTACATCACGAGCCAACTCTTTCTTACCTTTTACCATAGGCAAAATACTACCCATGGACACTCTACTTAGGGCATCCGCCACAACATTAGCCTTGCCCAGATAGTACAGCACACTCATATCATAGTCCTTTAACAATTCTAGCCATCATCTCTGCCTAAGTTTTAATTCTCTCTGGGTAAACACATACTGCAGACTCTTATAATTAGTGAAAACATCAACATGGGCACCATACAAATAGTGTCTCCAGATTTTCAAAGAAAACACAACAGCAGCAAACTCAAGGTCATAGATGGGGTAATTTTTCTCATGGGGTTTTAACTGTCTAGAAGCATAAGCTATCACCTTACCCTTCTGCATCAATACAAAACCCAACCCAACTCTTGAAGCATCACAGTACACCACAAAACCAATAACACCATCAGGCAAAGTAAAAATAGGGGTTGAAGTGAGTCGAGTCTTCAACTCTTAAAAACTCTTCTCACAAGATTTGGACCGCAAGAACTTCACTTTTTTTTGGGTCAACTGAGTCATAGGAGATGCTATAGAGGAGAAACCTTTAAAAAAGGGGGTAATAGCCAGCTAAACCCAAGAAACTTTAGATATCAGTCGGAGAAATAGGACTAGGACAATTTCTAACAGCTTTAATCTTTTGGGGATCAACTCTAATACCCTTGGAAGAAATGATATGACCCAAAAAAGTAACTGACCTTAGCCAAAACTCACACTTACTGAACTTGGCAAACAACTTGTAATCTCTAAGGGTTTGCAAGCTAGCTCAGAGATGATCAGAATGTTCATCCTTACTACGGGAGTACTCCAGTATATCATCGATGAACACTATAACAAACATATCAAGATATGGTTTGAACACTCGATTCATAAGGTCCATGAAAGCTGTTGGGGCATTAGTTAACCTGAAAGACATAACAAGAAACTCAAAATGGCCATAACGAGTTTAAAAATAAGTTTTCGGGATGTCACACTCCCTAACTTTGAGTTGATAATAGTCGGAATGAATGTCTATCTTTGATAAATAACTTGCACCTTGCAATTAGTCAAACAAATCATCTATTCTCGAAAAGGGGTACTTATTTTTTACGGTGACTTTATTCAGTTGGCGGTAATCAATGAACATACGCAAAGAGCCATCTTTCTTTCTCACAAACAACACAGGGGAACCCCAAGGAGAAATACTGGGCCTTATGAAACCCTTATCTAGTAGATCTTTGAGTTGCTCTTTCAACTCGTTAAGTTCTACAGGGGCCATACGGTAAGGAGGAATAGAAATGGACTGAGTATTGCGAAGAAGATCAATCCCACACTCTATCTCTCTATCAGGAGGTATCCTTGGGAGATCATTCGAAAAGACATCAGAAAACTCATTGAAGACATTAACAGACTGGAGAGTTGGAGTCTCAAACTTAGTATCTTTGACATAACCAAATGGTAAATACACCCCTTGGAAATAAGCTTTCTAGCTTTGAGGTAAAAGATAAAATGACTCTTAGGTGACAGAGAATTCCCAGACCACTCAAACACGAATGCACCCAAAAATTGAAACTTGACCACTCGGATCCGACAATCAATAGAGACATAAGAAGAATACAACCAGTCCATACCCAAAATCATATCAAAATCTATCATGTCTAACTCAATCAAATCAGCCAACAAGACTCTATGAAGAACGATAACAGGACACTTTTTATACACTTTTTGGGCAACAATCGAATCACCCACAGGGGTAGAAACTAGGATAGGCTCAGGAATAATCTCAGGACTCATTTTAAAATTCACAGCAATCAAAGGTGTAACATATGAGAAACTGGATCCAGGATCCAACAAAGTATACACATCAAACTGAAATATATGAAGCATACCAGTAACAACATTGGGAGAGTCCTTCTGTTCCTGGCGAGAGAGTAAAGCATAGAATCTATTCTGGCGCTGCCCGCCAGCATTCCTAGAAAAGACGCCCTAAGCTAAGGCTAGCCGAGTTGCTGGAACTGGAGCACTAACAATCTGAGTCTGGGTCTGAGGTTGATAGTCACGACGTCCTTGTCTATCCTGTGGAAAATCTCTAACTCTGTGACCCATGTCACCACACCAGAAAAAACCTTTCTTTTCACCCCAACACTCACCCGAATGATCCCTACCATACGTAGGACAGAGGGGACAATTTGCCTTACTACTAGCACTATACTGGGACCTAGATACATATGACCTACTACCTTGCTCCTACCTACCTCTAGGCACGAGATCTCTAGAAGATGACATTGCTGGCAAGACGTGATCCTAATACTGAGGGCGACTCCCTCCCTACGATCTAGTCTAACCCTGTCTGTGCTGCTTGGACATAACTCTTTTATTCCCTCTTATTCTATCTCTCTCCTTAATTTTGTCTTCCTCAATCTGTTGGGTATGAGTCATCAGACTAGAAAGATTCATCTCACTATTTAGCATAGCAGACGTACACTCCTTAACCACATAACTAGACACTCCAGTCACAAACTTACTCATACTAGCCCGATTATCAGCCACTAAGTTAGGAGCATGCTTGGCCAACTGATTGAACTTTAGACAGTACTCCCTAACAATCATAGAGCCCTATCGCAGGTTTATAAACTCTTCCACCATTGCCTTCCTCATCTCCAAAGGGAAAAACTTATCTAGGAATGCATCCTGGAACTCTTGCCAAGTTGTAGGGACAGCTCCCTTATCTCTACCATTCCTCCAAGAAACAACCCAGTCATAAGCAAGGTCTTTCAACCTATACGCAGCCAACTCCACACTATGTTCCTCAGATACATGCATCACCTGAGTAATCTTCCGCACCTTCTCTAAAAACAACCGTGGATTCTCATTAGACTTGGACCCATAGAATTTTGGCGGATTCATCCGCATGAAGTCTAGGATCCTAGCAGCAGCTAAATCACCTCCCTGCTGCTGGGGAGCTAGGGTCGGGTTGGCCTCAATATTTGTAGTAATAGCTTAGGCCAGCGCCTAAAAGGCTACCTAAAATTTAGCATGAGACACATTTTCATTCAATGGGTCAGTGGGCTGAGGTTACTGACCATCATTATTTCTTCTCGCTCAACGTGGAGGCATATTTTTTAAAGAGAAAAGCATGAATCAATTGCAGAGAGAGACACCTTAAGCACAATAGACTTCTGAAAGAGAGAATCACACTTTTTCCTAAGTAGCCTCTTGCTCATAGATGTGGCATGCTACATAACGATGATTAAAACTCTACCTAACGCGGCTCGTCAGACTCCCTAGGACACCTTAAAACCTTAGACTCTGATACCATGTTTGTAACGCCCCAGAAAATGGGTCCCAGAGCGTCACACGATGCTTGAGGCTACGAGTAGCCCCAAGCTAACCTTTTGAGCCATTTTTATTCAATTCAACACAAATCAATAGGGTTTCCATAAATAACCCTCAAATATCAACAGAGTAATCATCATCCAAGAATAAAAGAATTTTAGAAAGATAACAAAATACGACTTATTAGTCAACTCCCAACACCTATACTAGTCTAACAAGCCTCTAAGAAAATCAATTAAACCAATGAGCCATTGAGATCTGCCCCAACAGACTCATACTCAGTTGTCAAATGTCAATAATTTCATGAAACCAACATTAGACATCATGTCCTCAGAACATGAGGAATCACCATAATAGAGGATGTAGAACAATGTGCCTGAAGAATCACTGTCGAACCTGGAACTGAGCACCTGAACCTATATTTCGAGAAAATACCGCCCACATCCGAACATGTGGGTCAGTACCATGGAAAGGAATCGAGTATATATGGGTGTATGCAATTTTATAAACATCATCATCATAAATATTTATAAGAAATATAAAGGATGTATGAAAGACTCACATAGCCTGAAGAAACTCATCATAATAATGAGAGGATGAAATAAGTACAATAACACATGTGAGTCATCATATAATTTGTCAATCACTTTCAGTTCATCAAGAATATCAATTCTCATAATGTAAATATCATTTAAATCTTTCGAAAGAATAACTTTCACAATTCCACTTTCAAATCACTTCACCATTCACCATAGACACAAGGAAACACACACACACTGGGAGATCCTATAACCGACATAAACCATGAGAGCTACATGGAGTCCAACATACAACCCACGTTGGGGGAGAGTCATCCTATCCTTGCCATCGGAGTAGGACTATCGATATCAAATCCATATAAACTAGTGATCACTATATAAATCAGCCTCAGGCTCACTCCTACAGGGGCATGTAGTTCTAGGGAAGTAAGGTCACTTTAAACCTCCCACTCCATGCTAAAGATTTCTCCTAGACTTAGCTCAAATCATTTCAAAGACAATCCACAATAAAAAAATTTCAATAATATATAAATATACATCGGGAGCCATCATGCTTCCCATCTATCAAAATCAACCACGTTGTGGATTTCTTTCACACTCAAGTTCAAAACAACTCTATTAAGAACAAAAGGTCAAATCATTCAAAATATTTCAAATATTCAACATAATATGCTTATAACACACACTTTCTCAAAAAACACAATTTTCAATGGGCATTCACAACCCAAATATCAAAATCATGATAAATATCATTCAAGATTCATGCTTTATATCTCCACAGATATAAATTTATCTTTCAAAATCATAAACATCAAGATTTCATAATAATCATCATAAGATATGGGTCCATGCTTCAAATTCATAAAAATCAAATAAAAATTATGCCCTTGTAAAGAAAATTGCTTTTGGGCACAAGAACAAAAGAGAGTTCTTGTTGAAATCCCACATACCTTGAATGATGAACTTTATATCGATACTCATTTTTGAGATGTTAATCGTGCCTTTGAATGATGGTTCTTGGAGTTCTTGAACTAGGAACTTGGAATATTGAATAAATTTGCAAAATTAATGGTGAACTTTAGAGGTTCTTGAAGTTCTTTAACTAGGAACTTGAATCTTAAATAAATTTGCAGAATTAATGGTGAACTTTGGAGGTTCTTGAAGTTGGATGTAGGAGTTTAAGGTTTTCTTTTTAAGGGAATTTGATGAAATATAATATAGAATTCTTCTAATATGCTTTAATATAGGGTTTGGATGGAATTTGGGTGAGGGGGGATGACAAAACGCCCCTAAAAGTCAAATACTTCTCGAATCTATCCTTTGGTGAACTATTTTGATAGTCTGAAGTATATCAACCATAACGTTTTACTCCGATATCCAAATTAGATGAAACCAATTTTATTAGAAAGAGGACTCTCATATCTTTCCGTTGATATATAGTATCTCACCCAGATCATTGTGTATGAGGAGTTATGATCATTTGAAGTTGACCAACAAATTCTCTTTTGATAGGCTGAAGTAGATCGACCACAACTTTTTGCTCCGATAGACAAATTGGATGAAACTAATTTCAGTAGAAAGAGGACTCATAGAGCTTTCCGTTGATAGATAGTAGATCACCAAGATAATTATGTACAAGAAGTTATGATTATCTAAATTTGGAGAAAAAATACACCAGGCCTCAGTACTTTTTCCTGCACGTTTTACTATTCACTACTATTTATGGTTCGATCGGAATGTTCATAACTCATCGCTCGGGTGTCCTTTTTGGATGATCCATATATCGGTGGAAAGATTATTCGATACTCTACGCAATGGTGGGTCATAATCTAATACATTCTGCATGAAAAATTTATAATTTATTCTAGAAGATAGAACACAACACGTTTATGCACAAAATTTCAACGAAAAATTTCTCGGGGTATTACACATATCGTCAGGCAACTAATAGATAACATAAAAGCACAGTTCTTAACTAAAATAAACCTAAGGCACCTACGACAGTCATTGGAATTTAGCTCAAATTTCTTACCCATCGTATTTATCACTTTCAAAACAACTCTGTGGACTCATGTAGAATAACTATATGACACTAAGTAATCATGTAATGGAATTACATAAGCAACAAACAACCAAGAATATATAAAATTTACACTACTCAAATAGATAAGCAGTTAATAATATAACCAATGTACCCTCGCAACAAAAAAGTATCAACTATCATAGTATAATAATCCATGTCGTGTGAAGATGATATAAAGACACTAATGATCTTAAAAGAAGTTCCAAAAATATGCATGAAATACCATAGTCTTGCCCTTATTTTTTATACCTTAGTTTTTCGAACAGTTGGACTAAGATCATTGTTGGACTTTTCTAGGCTTGTAATGTAGGCTTAGGGACAGCTATGGTACATTTGGAATATAGTAACTCATCCTTCTTGCCACTACACATACATTATTTTCTTCCACTTCACAATTATGTTTTATTTATTTTTCCTTGTTTTCTCCTTTCTTATTTATTCGGCTTGGGTGTGGTTTTCTTATTTTTTTGCATTTATTCATTTTGTTCATTCTTAATTTTTTTTCTCTTTATTTTTTTTATTTTCTACCATACCAACCATACTTTATTTTTCTTATTTATTCAACACCTTTCTTCATACCTATTTTTAAGTATGCACCCCTGTGATAGCCACCCTCAACAAAGAATTAGCCTAAGTAGAGGTGCATATTTTCCAAGGAGGGACTAGGGACAAAATAGGTTTATTGTAATTAAATAGGAAATTGAAAAGGGTTAAAACAAGTATATTGTGAACTTAGGCTCAAATTAGGGATCAAGGGATACTATAATGACCCGAGACTAGCCCCTAGTCGTTACACGATGCTTACGGTCCCAAGAGACCATAAGCTAACCTATGAGCTGGTATCTACTATGAGAACTGAATAATACAATTGTGAACACAAAAGAATAACTGAAATATCATAAGGTTTTAATAATGAAATAATAACTAAATTATGAATCTGATAAAAACACTGAAATCTGAATAGTCTGAATAGCTAACTATAGTGTCTCAAAAGCCTCTAAACTAAATACTGTGAGTTTATAGGACAGGCCCCAACTAACTCTACTAACTACTTAGATAAATACATGAAGTAATATAATTTTCCTTGGATGATGAGGACTCACCACTACTACTGTACTGCTGATAATCGAAGAATCTAGGTGTGATCCAAGAACTGAGTATCGACACCTATGATATGAGACATCATAGAGAAAAAAAAAGTTATGCGATCAGTACTTTGAATATACTGGTATGCTAAATGAGGTAGGATGATATGCATGATTTCATGAACAGAACTAATAATTAACTGGATATGCATTTAAAGCATGGAGTACTGAGTAGAGAGCATGGAGTCTATAGACACTGATAATGCATGGAAATCTATAAATACCAAGGATGCATGACATAGCATATAACATAAATTGAGTAAAATATATCACTAAAATACTGAAATAACTAAAATCTTTATGCTTTGGTCAAACAACACTAAGACTGAATAATTGAACTGGGCTATAACTGAGATAATATCTGAGATCGTGGGAGGTTTCATCTAATCGAATTTCCCCAATTTGAGCTAATCGGGGTCCAAACTACAACCCTAGTAGAAAGGGTGTTAATACTATGCCACAGGTACTAACAATGGCTGTGTTGATCTACTAAACTGATATAATGTCCAAAGGACTAAGGGTGTCAAGCCTGGGTGACCCCTACAAGATAGTCAAGCCTAATCTTCTGGGTGACTACTTATATTCTATGCTGGCTACGGAGTTTTAGAATATAGGGACTGCTACTAACAACTCTGCCTATCTGATGGGGAAGCCGCCATCCTTGCACTCTGTTGGTGTAAAATCCTACTCCCAATTGAAAGACACTACGATACTAGACTATTCTGAGTTGAATAACTGATATCTGACTATTTAGACAATGGTCATAATAGAATCTGAAGACTATTATGTAATGTACTTAGGCTAGGCTAAATAAAAAACTATGGTTTTTGGATTTTTAATACCCTGAGGACTCAAAATAACAATACTGAAAAGACACTAAAGGTTGAAGGCCAAAACATGAAGGCTCTTATTAAATAAATCATTCTTGTAGGCATTTTATCAAACATTTGTCGTTCATGGTTTAAAACAATCATAGAAATGTCATGGAATATGTAGGAGTAGAATGAATTCATTGTAATAGCATAAAATTATGGTTTAATTCAATTAATAATACTATTAAAACATGGAGGATTAAATAATAACAATAATTTCATGGTAACATGGTATAAAATCAATAGTACATGGAGATTCATGGATAAAATCATCATTTAAACCATAATGACTCGAAAGATTATAACTTGGTGATTTAAAATAGGTTACTTGGGCTCCATGGATGAAAGGGATCCATCGATGAACTTCTAACATACCTTAATTGATGGATTCCTTGTAGTTTTTGGTGAATTCCTGAGGATTGCCCTTGAATTTGAGAGCTAGGGTTCTTGATTGGGAGAGAATGCCTTTTGATTTGGGGAAAATTAATTAAAGAATGATTTTAAAAATGTATTTAGGGCTTAAGTATCGCACCTGGGCAGACTAAAATACAGGGGGAAAGGAATGTTTTATCCTCAAACAAAATATTAATTTTTCATTGAATTTTCCTAAAATAGGCACCTGGCACAATGCGACACTATCACATTATGTCATTGGAAACTGATAATTGGGAACTCGGCTGACAGTGTGATGCGCTATTATTACGGTAAGCCTTTGGATGCCATTTTGGCCACCTTCGCGATGCGCCAAAATCGCGGAGGCCCACTGGAAATTGATAAACGGGAAATTGGAATGCTCCACGACACGCCATGATTGCAAAGTCATATTGGAAATTGGAAATTGTCATTTGGACTGCCTACGCGATGCGCTAAGGGTTAATATGATGGTGTTTTTCTACTAAAACATAAAATAGCCATAACTTTTTACTCGGTTATCAAATTTGGAAAAATTTTATATTGTTGGAAAACTAATTGAATTTCCTACGCAATGGCAGGCTCTAAACTGAAAAATGATGTATTTCAAAATTTCATATACGAATAGTCATGTATATGGGATTATGCTAGGGAAATATGGGATGTTTCAATATCTCCCCCTTAGGATCATTTATCCCCGAACAAAACTAGTTAAGCTGAGGGAACTGATGGACTAAGCTTACACACTGAATATGTATGTATGATGCATGGAATGCATGACTGAACTGATTCATAAATACACGACTGACATGAACATGATGTGTAGCTGATACTGAGCATGACAAAGAAAAGAAAATCTTAAAAATATTGGTACCATATACTGAATTTTGATTCGTGGAGATAAGATGAGGGTACTTGGTTTGCATATCTGCCTCTGCTTCCCAAATAGCTCCCTCAATACACTGATTCCGCCAAAGAACTTTGACTAGTGGAACTTCTTTGTTCCTTTGTCTACAAACTTGATGATCAAGAATTTCGATTGGACCTTCCTCAAATAAAAGATTATTCTGAATATATACACTTTATAAGGGGATAACTACAATTGGATCACCAACACACTTTCTCAACAATGAGACATGGAACACTGGGTGTACTGAGGCTAGATCTGAAGGCAACTTGAGCTCATAAGCTACATTTTCAAAATGATTGAGAATTCTGAAGGGACCAACATATCACGCACTAAGTTTCCCTTTCCTGCCTAATCTCTTCACTCCTTTTATGGGAGAGATTTTTAAGTACACGAAGTCACCAACCTCAAACTTAAGATCCTTTCCCCTTATATCTGTATACGATTTCTGTTGGCTCTGGGCAGCCCTAAGCCTTTCTCTGATCAACTGAACCTTTTCTAACGTATCAAACACCATGTCAGGCCCTACTACCATAGCCTCACCTACTTCAAATCAACTAATTGGACATCTACATCTCCTACCATAGAGATCCTGAAATGGAGACATATGGATACTGGAATGATAGTTGTTATTGTATGTGAATTAAATCAAAGTGATATGGTCATCCCAAATACCCTTGAAATTAACAACGCATGCTCTCATCATATCCTTAAGAGTCTGGATGGTCCTTTCTGCTTGACCATCTATCTGAGGGTGAAAGGTTGTACTGATGTGAACTTAGGTACCAAGACCCTTTTGGAATGCTTTCCAGAAGTGTAAGGTAAACTGAGTACCTCTATATGAGATGATAGATAAGGGAACAACGTACAACCTAACCAACTTTTTGAGATAGCGATTGGCATAGTCCTTGGCTGAATAAGAGGTATGGACTAGCAAGAAATGATCTGATTTGGTCATTTTGTCTATGATAACCCAAATAGAGTCATGTTGATTGCGGGTATGAGGCAAACCTGTCACAAAGTCCATGTTTATTTCCTCTTATTTCCATATGAGAATACTGAACTCCTGCATGAACTCACTAGGTTTCTAGTACTCAACCTTAACTTGCTGACATGTAGAGCACTTAGCTACAAACTCTGCAATATCTCTCTTTATCCTACTCCACCAATAGATCTTCCACAAATTGGAGTACATCTTAGTGGCCCCTGGATAAATAAACTAACGCACCTCATGCTCTTCTACAAGAATTGTTTGCCTCAAATCATATACACCAGGGACACATAATCTACCCTGAAAACACAAAACACCATCTCCCCCTTGGGAGAAAACTTCCACCTTCTGATCTCTGACTGATTTCTATAACTTAAATAGACTGGGATCTCTATCCTATTTTTCTTTTAACTCAAAAAATTGAGATAATTCGGCCCTATTCTGCACCTACAAACTACCCTCTGCGGAGTCAAATAAGAGGACACCTAGTCGGGCAAACTAATGAACTCCCTAAGATAACTTCTTCTCACCATCCTCAACATGAACAACACTGCCCATAGATAATCTACTAAGAGCATCAGACACTGTATTGGCTTTTCTTGAATGATACAAAACATCATGTTATAATCTTTCAATAACTCTAACCATCTTCTTTGACACAAATTCAAATCTTTCTAAGAGAACACATACTGAAGGAATTTATGATCTGTGAACACATCTACATGTACCGCATATAAGTAATGCCTCTAAATCTTTAAGGCAAACACTATAGCTGCTAGCTCAAGATCATGAGTCAAATAATTCTTCTAATGGGGATTAAGCTGTCTGGAGGCATAGGCTATGGCCTTACCACTCTGCATGAAGAAACAACCCAAACCTACTCTGGATGCATCACATTATATAACAAAACCATCTAAACTATCTACTAGAGGCAAGACTGGGGCTGAGGTGAGTCGATTCTTTAACTCCTAAAAATTCTTCTCGCAGGAACCTGACCACTAAAACTTAACTTTCTTCTGAGTCAATCTAGATATTGGGGAAGCAATAGAAGAAAACCCTTCAACAAACCGACGATAATAGCTAGCTAAACCCAAGAAACTCCTGATATCTGATAGAGAGATGGGTCTAGGCTAGTTTCTTACCACTTCAGTCTTTTAAGGATAACTCCAATGCCTTCACCGGAAATAACATGACTAAAGAATGTTATTGATCTTAACCAAAAATCATACTTACTAAATTTAGCGAACAACTGATGAGCTCTAAGAGTCTGAAGCACTATGCTGAGATAGTCTGCATGATCAATTTTGCTACGAGAATAGAAAAAAATGTCATCAATAAAGACTATGATGAACATGTCTAAGTACTACTTGTACACTTGGTTCTTTAAGTCCGTGAAGTCTGTTGCGGTATTTTTAAGACCAAAGAATATAAATAGAAATTCAAAGTGACCATACTGAGTTTAGAAAGCTATTTTGGGAATGTCACATTCTTTAACTCTAAGATGATGATAGCCTGATCTGAGGTCTATCTTGGAAAATTAACTGGCACCCTGAAGTTGGTCGAACAAGTCATTGATTCTAGGAAGTGGATATTTTTTCTTGACTGTGACCTTGTTCAACTGACAGTAGTCTATGCACATTCTGAGAGAGCCATCTTTCTTTCACACGAATAGAATAGGTGCACCCCATGGGGAAACGTTGGTTCTAATGAATCCCTTATCTAGATCCTTTAACTATTCTTTTAGTTCTTTGAGTTCAGCTGGAGCCATTTTATATGGCAGGATAGATATAGGCTAAGTATCTGGGAGAAGGTCTATTCCGAAGTTGATTTCCCTTTTGAGAGGAACTCCAGGAAGACCTTTAGGAAATATATCTGAGAATTCATTTACTACTGGGATTGACTCAAGAATAGTAGTTACTGAGTTAGACTCTTTGACTCATACAAGATGATAAAAACACCCCTTGGATGTCATCTTTCGGCTCTAAGGTAAGAAATCAACTGACCCTTAAGAGTTGTAGTACTACCCCCATTCAAGGAGTGGTTCATTTGGAAACTGAAAATGAACTATTTTGTTTCTACAATCAACTGAGTCATAGCATGAGTGGAACCAATCCATGTTGAGAATGACGTTAAAATCTGTTATCTCTAACTCTATGAGATCAACTGAAGTAACTTTTTGAGATAGTGTGACCAAAAAGTTCCTGTATACCTGTCTGGCTACAATAGAAACACCCACTGGGGTAGACACTCAAAAGGGCTCTACTAAATTTTTGAGACTAACTTCAAAATTAATAGCTATAAATGGAGTTACAAAAGAAAGAAAAGCTCTGGGGTCTAGTAAGGCATAAACATATAAGTGAAAGACCTGCAACATACCAGTAACTACAATAGGAGAATTTTCCTGATCTTGGCAGGACTAAAGAGCATATAATCTGTTCAGATGCTAACCACTGGTAGCATTGGAAGTAACACCCATCTTAGTTGGGTGGATGAATAGAACTGACGACTGATAGGACTGGACCTGTTGGCGTGCTTCCGTACCCTTCTGAGAAACTACCTGATACTCCTGAATCTAATGGCCTGGCTTGCCACACCTGAAGAACACATGTCTACTCGCTCTACACTCACTCTAATGATGTCTGCCACACTACTAACATAAAGAATTGGTATGAGCACTACTAAAACTAACTTGGGCCTGTAAGCCTGGTGCCTTATCCCTATTTTTTCATTTCAGAAATTGGATACTGGGGCACTAGCTGAAGAAAGTACTGGGTTGAAGACCTCTGATGAAACTGAGGATAGCTACCACCTTCTGACTTTGGCTGATTAAAATTAAAACTACCAATCTTAGCTCTCTTATTTCCTATCTCTCTCTCACTAATATTATGCTCCTCTATTTGTTGAGCATCGACCATCAGCCTAGATAAGTCCATTTCACTAATTAGAATTGTGGTCCTACACTCTTTGACCATACTATCAGATATGACAGATACAAACTTCCTCATATTGGAACTATTATCAACTACCACATGAGGAGCATACCTAGCTAAATGAGTAAACTTGAGGGAATACTCCCTCAGACTCATGCTTTCTTGCCTCAAATTAATGAACTCCAACACTTTGGCCTCTCTCAACTTCAATAGGAAGAATCTATCTAAGAAAGTTATGTCAAACTCTTCCTATTCTACAGGCCCTGTATCTACACCCCTATCAACCTTCCATTACTTATACCACGTATAGGCTACTTCCTGTAATTGATATGCAACTAACTCGGCACTCTGACTAGATGTCAGCCCCATAGGATCTGTGACATTCTAAACCATATCTACGAATTCCTGTAGATCCTCTTCAGATATGGACCCCGTGAAGAAAGGAGGATTCATCTTGGTGAAATTCCAAATTCTGGTTACAGCACTATTGGCCACTAGGTTGGCCGAAATAGCAGCTAGGCCATTTATTCTGTGCTTCTACGGAGTTTGCTAGAGTAGAGAACACAACCCTAAATTCTATATGAGAGACATTCTCGTCCAGAGGATCTGCCTGGACGGGCTGAGGGGCTAGCTAATTTCTTGTAATACTTTTTTTCTTCATGGGATGCATGTTCTGTAAATAGAAGGAAGAAGTGGATTAGACGTAGATTTTAACTTGAGCTCATGCTCAATCGCACGACATAAATACTAAAAGATGGGAAAACTTTCCGTAATGCTTTGTAGTCTTTCATCCATAAGTGTGGCATGCTACACACCCATGTACAAGACTCTACTCGACGCGGGTTTCAAGCTTCCTAGGACACTTTAAAACCTTAGGCTCTGTTACCAAGTTTGTAATGACACGAGACTACCCCCTAGTTGTTACATGGTGCTTACAGTCCTGAGATACCACAAGCTAACCCATGAGCTGGTACCTGTTGTGAGCAATTAATAATACAATCATGAACACAGAAGAATATAAATGCCATAGGTTTTAATAATGAAATAACTACTGAATTATGAATCTGATAAAAAAACTAAAATTTGAATAGTCTAAATAGCCAACTGTAGTATCTGAAAAGCCTCTAAACTAAATACTATGAGTTGATGGGATAGGCCCCAACTAACTCTACTAACTACTGATATAAAGACATAAAGTAATATAATTTTTCCTTGAATGGTAAGGACTCTCCACTGCTACTGTACTACTGATAGTCTGAGAATTTAGGTGCGATCCAGGAACTGAGCGTCGGCACCTATGATATGAACATCATAGAACAAAAGAAAAGGTATGTGATCAGTACTTTGAATATACTGGTACGCTAAATGATGTAGGCTAATATTCATGGTTTCATGAACATAACTAATAATTAAACAGATATGCATGTAAAGCATGGAGTACTGAGTAGAAAGCATAGAGTCGGTAGCACTGATAATGCATAAAAATCTGTAAATACTGAGGATGCATGACAAATAATATAACATAAACTAAGTAAAATCTATAAACTGAAATACTAAAATAACTGAAATCTATAGGATTTGGTCAAACAATACTAAGACAGAATAACTGAGTTCGCACTGTAACTGAGACTATATCTGAGCCTATGGGAGGTATCATCTAACTGACATTCCCATATTTGAGCTAATCAGTGTCCAACCTATAACCCCTGTTGTAAAGGTATTAATACCGTACCACGGGTACTAATAATGGTTGTGTGGATCCACTAAACTATAATGTCCAAATGACTAAGGGTGTCAAGCTTGAACTGACCGGTGATCCCTGCAAGATAGTCAAGCCTAATATGAAAGGTGACTACTCATACCTATGTCGGCTACATAGTTCTGGAGTATAGCGACTGCTACTAATGACTCTACCTATCTAATGGGGAATCCATCATCCCTAAATGCGCTCGGAGCTAAATCCTACTCCCAACTGAAAGACTCTGAGATACTAGATTGTTCTAGATTGAATAACTGATATCTGACTATTTTGATAATGCTCATAATATAATCTGAAGACTATTATTTAATGTACTAAGGCTAGACTAAATAAATAGCTATGGTTTTTGGGTATTCAATGCCCCAAGACTCAAAACAACAATACTGAAAAGACGCTAAAGCTTGAAGGCCAAAATATGAAGGCTCTTATTAAATAAATCTCTCTTATAGGCATTTTATCAAACACTTGTAGTTCATTGTTTAAAACAATCATAGTAATGTCATGGAGTTTGTAGAAGTAGTATGAATTCATTATAATAGCATCAAATCATGGTTTAATTCAATAAATAATACTATTAAAACATGAAGGATTAAATAATAACAATAATTTCCTGGTAACATGGTATAAAATCAATAGTACATGGAGATTCATGGATGAAATCATAATTTAAACCATACTGACTTGAAAGACTATAACTTGGTGATTTAAAATAGGTTACTTGGGCTCCATGGATGAAAGATATCCATGGATGAACATCTAACATACCTTAATTGATGGATTCCTTGAAGTTCTTGGAGAATTCCTGAGGATTGCTCATGAATTTGAGAGCTAGGGTTCTTTACTGGGAGAGAATTCCTTAGATTTACGAAAAATTAATTAAAGAATAATTTTTAAAACATTTTTAGGGCTAAAGTTTCACACCTGAGTGGACTAAAATAAAGGGGAAAGGACTGTTATATCCCTGGATGAAATATTAATTTTTCATTTAATTTTCTCAAAATGGGCACCTGGCGCGGCACGATACAATCGCGTCGTGTCAGTGGAAACTGACAATTGGGAATTGGGCTGACGGTGCAATGCGCCATTATCGTGGTAAGCCTTTGGATGCTATTTTTGCCACTTCCACCATGCACCAACATCGCGGAGGCTCACTAGAAATTGACAAATGGGAAATTGGCTTGCTCCACGATGTGCCATGATCACAGAGTCACACTGGAAATTGACAATGGTTAAAATGATGGTGTTTTGCGACTAAAATATAAAATCTCCATAACTTCTTACTCAGTTATCGAATTTGGATGAATTTTATATCGTGGGGAAGCTAATTGAATTTTCGACGCAATGGCAGGCTCTAACTGAAAATAATGAGTGTTTCAAAAATGTCATATACGAATACTCATATATTGGGACTTAGATTATGCTAGGGAAATATGAGGTGTTAAAGATAATTATTCTTATTTGGACAGTCTTCTAGGCTATGAGTTGACCAATTTGAAATGTCCTATAATCATGTCCTAACCTACATTACTACAACCTAGACAAGTCTTACTAACCAAGTTCTAGCTTAAGTGCACAAGGTGAACTAGGTAAATATCTCACACACAAATGGTAAAGGGTAATATTATCAACTACTACCTATCCAGTTCATGCAATGCGAAGCTTTAATTATTTTCCTTAATAATAATGCCATAATAAGATTGAAACAATGGTCACACATATATTGGCACATACAATTCACAAAAAATTATGGATGGGTAATATATTTTTCCAAACACTAAAAAACACAAAACAAAATATATCAACTGCACTTAGGTTCCTTATTTCTATTCTAATTAATCATAAGCAACACAAATAATACCAAAATATGCCACTTTTATTTAAGATAAAAAAATCATTAAGAAAAGAAACATGATAATAAGAACCCTCAATTGTGATACACCTCTACCCCAACTAAAAAGTTGATGCACTATCCCTGGTGCATACTAGAAAGTAAATAACAAAATGGTGTAAGGACATACTTGGGATGCCCTAGGTTTTAGAAGTTTGCTCGCCCCTATCTAAGGTATCATATGGCTCATCACTAGGAAGATGTGGTGGGCATGACTAGAATAGGCACCCAATGTCATATTGGTATACCTCTACTCATTAATAATAAGCTGAACCCATAACTCCATGGTGGTATTTTTCAAGGCCCACTACAACTCTTCATTTCTTAACTCCTTCACCTTATATACACTATAGCACCCCTATAGGTGGGGCATTATCATCCTCAGTTAACAAATAAAAGATCAGTAGTGGAGGCCTAGGTAGCAGTTCCATGAAAGAAGAAATCGCTAGAGGTAATACAAGAATGTGGCTCTCAGCTAACAAGTACACCTCAGATCTCTATATGACCACCTTCTTGAGTAGGCATGATAAATCAGGCACCTAAACCTCAAAAACTCATGCTCCCATATGAGCCTCTAAACTATTAATCCAACCATAAAACTCTACTGTGAACCTCTCTATTGCAGCCATCATCCTGCTATTAACTACAGCTTCTAAAGCCTTTAATATGATCTAGACCCATGGTCTGATCAGACCAAATAATATATCCAACTAGGTCTCTGTCTTTTTTGGGTGATCAACCAACTTTTGTTGCTGATCCACCAGCTACTATAAAAACTCCTGAGTCACGCTAAGAAAACCTATAATTGGCAGGCTAGGGGGAAAAGTAGAAGTCGAGGTTGCTGCTTAAGTGCCTACCGTCCCCTCACTATCTTTAGTAGTAGTATGTTGCTCCTATTGAATACTTGTATCAATAACCCCTATAGTTGTAAGCATCTTAACCTTCTTGACTGACACAAAAGGCCCCTCAAAGTTGGCTACACCAAAAGAAGTTTGTCTGCATCTTTAATCAAACTAATATCTACCAGATGACCTTGAACCCTTGATCAACCTTGGGAATAGTTGGCACTTTAGCTGCATTACATAATATCTGCACTAGATAAGGAAAGGGAAGGGTAGTGGACTCTCAAAGTACTTTTTCATAGATCTCATCCTGGATCCACCTAGGAAAGTCAATTTCATCACTAGCTATTAGGATGTCAATAAGTACAACTTTATACCAAGTGAGTGTATTATCCATAGATGTCAAACACAAATGGTGGCTCACTTTCATCCACTAAAAATTTTCTATAGAGAGCAAAGATTTCTTCTTAATCTTCCCTTAGTACCTTACTCTGTAATATACTCGGTAATATATATTGCAGATTCTACTCTATTAACTCTTCCCTCAATAGCTCACGTCATGCACATATTTCTCACTATCCACTACTAATAATGGTGGTAGTCGTCCCCTTAAATTCAATCCCAAAAAAGAATTATGTAACACCTAGGGTTTCAATCTTATGAAGAACTTCTTCATTTGGTGCCTCTGGGGTGGGTACAACTAGGGCATAAGTCGTACCCCTTCGATATAAATTGTATCCTTCTTCTCTTCTTCTCTTGTATCCTAGGTAGTATAATGAGGGTTACTCACTATCCTTGGTATGAGTGACCCCCTCCTCAATCATACAAAAGATTATGAGTCAAACCAAGTGAGTTATATAGAGCTTAGACTTTAACTTTGAGTGGACTATTTTTATATAGTTAAAGCATACGAGTTAGGGGTTGAGTCGTACCCTTTTGATGTAAATTAAATATGTGTAATCATACCCTTAATAGTGTAGGTAACCTAGGTGAAACCTTGGGTATGAGTCAGGGTACTACTCGTACCTTAGGGTATAATTTCTTTAGTTAGACATACCCTTGGATGCATCCATTTTCAAACTTTTAACTAAGGGCCTTATGGTCATTTCCTACATCCTAACCCTAATTCCCTTTACTATATAAGATTATATTACCTCCTATAGTGTATCAAACACCCTAAACACTTTATCAAACTCATCTTTGAAGAATTGGAGGCTAGGGTTTAAGGGTGATCTTCAAGAGGAAAAGTAAAGTCAAGACTCTTGGCGAATAAAGTTGTGTAAGGCATATATCTCTTCCCCTGGATAAATAACTCTGAACCAATGTATTTTACAATTGTATTAGTAAGTGTACATGGTGATTTTTGAATTAGATGAAAAGAGTTTTGTTGCCAAATAATGAATAATGTGGACTTTTTCTTAGACTTATGTTTATGCATGTTATTGATAATGAATTGCACATGTGAGGGCTTGTTGTATGTGGTATAATATGTGAGTCTTGATTAACTCTAATCTTGATGTTTCTACAATAAAAATGGCCTTGGTAAAGTCATCCACACAAGGTGTTTATGAAAATGTCTAAGTGAATTGTCTAGTTTTATGTTGATAATGTTTTGAACTAGGGAAATGGCCCAATAAGTATGCATATTTTTTTAATTATATTGAAAAGGTATTATAATTCATGTATGGTAAAATTGATGACCTTGTTGGGTGATAGTTAATAAGGGGTTAAATCCCCTATACATGAAAATTAATTTGAATTGTGTGTTGAATTAAAGTATGATATGAAAGTGGTATAAGATTGCTAATGATATGTGAATAGTTTATGAGGATCTTTATGACCATAAATTGAATTGTATGATGAATTAAATTAAGGAATTGGCCTATTGAAATGGTTGAGCAACAAAGGCTCCCATGAGGACCACGTGGTCATATATAGTGCTGAATTATCTAAATGGGTTAAAGTCCTTAAATGTGAATTTAATGGATGATGATGTATGGAAAAATGTTTAAAGTCCCAATGTCGACTAATGATAGTCAGGACATCTTAAGGTTGAAGTCCTTTGCCTAATAATATGGCTTGCGGTTAAAGTCCTTTGCCGAATAAAATTGCTTATAGTTAAAGTCCCTTGCTCAATAAGATCTATTGAGGTTGAAGTGCCTCTCCAAATAAAATTTATTAGGTTAGAGTCCCCTATCTAATACGGGATAAGGTTAGATTCCATTGCCAAATATGTGGGCATATGGTTAGAGTCACTTTCCTCAATAAATCTTAGTGTGTGGTTAGAGTCCCTTTCCTAAATGGATGTGTTTGTGGTTGGAGTCCCTTTCTTAATAAGTGTATACATAGTTAAAGTCCTTTTTCTATGTTATATGTAAATATGGTTAAAGTCCCATACCTAATAAGAATTGTTGAATCTAAGTGTGAAAGATCGGCATCCTCTACTTTATATCTCGTGATTGAGTGGTTTGAGGATGTTGTTATAACTTGTTTCCTTTTTACCATGTGATATCCTATATGTATGGATAAGGTCATGAATATGGTTGAGTATGATATATCGACTTATTGTTGATTGATGATGCAATTTTATCCTTATCCTTGAGTTACATACAACATATCCAACCGCTAACCTTCTTTAAATGTTATGTCCTCACATGACATAGGGGTCGACACATTATTTTATCTTTCTGCATAGTGATTAGGTGATCAAAGCAATTTATGCGTTAACTTTGAAGTGGTGAGCTTTCTTACTTTGGAAGACATTTCTTTTTGTTCTCCTATCTTTAGACTTAGTCTCATTTTTACTTAGTTTGGCTATTATCATGGGCTTGTCCTAATATATATATTTCTAAACATCAGTTTGTATAGAGGTATTATGGTTGACTGTAGAATTAGGTGTCATGGTTAGATTGATGAATCTTATGAAGTGTTTAGACATGTTTAAGTGATGACTTGTAGTATGTTTTTACTATCTAGTGATATAGTCAGGGTTTATTCGGCCCTTATGATGGATGTAATAAGGATTCGGTAGGGTTATCGGGGTGACCTTTAGTTCATATGGGCTTGAGGTGCCCTTATGACATGGCTCGGTTTTAGGGTGTGCCAAATTGGTATCAGAGCCTAGTTTTATGGTTAGTTGGATGTCCATAATTTTATTTCAAGTAGAGTCTCTTTTATAGGTGTAAAGAGAGCCACACTTATAAAAAAAGGGCTATGAGATATAATAGGAAATGTTTCCCTTTCTTATGTTTCAATCTTAAGCTATAGAGTCTAAGGTCTTGGATTTCTCTGATTTCTATTTGCTACTTTTAGATCATACATCCAAGGAGATCTGAGACTCAGACAAACCCTTCTGAGTGCCTTATGGATGAAGCTCATCCAACTTTTGAAGTTTGAACCACGGCTAGGGTTGAGACATTATACCATCTTCATAGGGTTCACTTATCCATACCAAACCTAACTATAAGTGTGACCCTTCTATTCTGTCACCTTAAAGAGATGCTACTAATGTTGAGTTTCATCGCTCTATCAACTTCTTGACTCAATTAGTAGCCTCTCAATCGGTTCGTGGTTCTTCTGCTATTGTTTTTTTTTTAGGCAACAAGAATTAGCCAATTTATAAGGTTGAGCCCTCCTATGTTCTCCAATATAAAAGTTGAGAAAGATCTTTAAGGATTCATTGATAAATGAAGAAGATCTTCCAAATCATCCCTGTTTCATAGATTGAGGCTATTAAGTTTATTTCCTACCAATTGAAAGATGTAGCGTACTAATGGTATAAAGGGTGGGAGTTGTCTAGAGGTATAGATACTGGTCTCACCATGTGGGAGGATTTCTTTGAGGCTTTCATACACCGCTCCTTTCCTTATGAGTTGAGGGAAGAAAAAGTAGAAAATTTTGTAAATTTGAAGCAAGAAAGGATGTCCTTTCAAGAGTATGCCTTAAAATTCCATCAATTATAAAAGTATTCTCCTAAGATGGTCTCTAGCATGAGGGATAAGATACGTAAGTTTGTTTCAAGATTGTCCCATGAGTTAGTCATTGTGAAAAAGACAGCTTTGTTGATTGAAAGTATGGGCATCTCTAGGTTGATCATGTATATACAACAAATAGAAGAAGAGAAAAAGAAGCAAGTTGAGTTTAGTGAAAGGCAATTTAAGAAGTTTAGGTCTTTCAATCCTAGTAGTAGAAATCTAGGTAAGTTGCCATGAAAGAAGTGGGGGAGTTTAAGTTCGTTCTCCTTGGATAATGCTAACTCTTCTTACCCGAAGTCTTTGAGTGATCTTCGATCTTAGTTTAGTGGTGGTTTCCGAGCATAAGGTACCCAATTCTAGGCTAGTGGTGTTTAGTCATCTCTACCCCATCCTCTTTGCAGATTTTATGGTTAAAGTCATTATGGTCAGTAGGAGAAAGAGAGAAATTGATGTTTTAGTTGTGGTTAGATCTAGCACATATAGCGTGAGTAGCCATCTTCATTAGCTTCTTAGGCCAATAAGGTTCCTATTTGTATTCCATCTACTCCCATACTAAAAGGTGTTATGCCTATTTTTAGTTCCCATTAAGGCACAAACACTAGCCAAAACTAGTTGTATGCACTTGCTACTCGCAAATATTCCAAGGCATCTCTTGATGTTGTAATAGGTATGTTGATATTTTTCTCCCATGATATATTATTTGCTAGATCTTGGGTGTACACTTTTTTATATGACCCCATAATGGCTTCGCATCTTGATTGTGGTCCCGAGAATCTATCGGTACCTTTTTTTTCTACCCTAGTAGGAGACTCTATGATTGCTAGAAGGGTCTATAGGGGGTGTGGTATCAATTGGTGGTAGAGATACTCTTATAGACTTAGTAGAGTTGGACATAGTCGATTTTGATATCGTTCTGGGGATGGATTGGTTGTATTTTAATTATTCTTCCTTATATTATCGAACAATTAGGGTCACAAATTCCTTAATGAGTCAGTCATTATATGGGAAGGTGGTTCTTTGGTCTAGGGAAAGATTCATTTCTTATCTTAAAGCCCAAAAGTTGATCTCAAAGGGGTGTTTGTATCATTTTGTACGAGTTAAAGATTCTAACTCAAAAGAGCCTTCTCTAGAATTTGTATCCTTGGTTAATGTGTTTTACTTCATGTTTCCTGATGATCTTCCTGGTGCTCCTCCCGATAAGGAAGTTAATTTTGGTATTGATATTATTGTAGACACTCATCCGATTACCATCCCTCCTTATCGAATGGCTCTCCTAGACCTTAAGAAGAAATTGAAGGACCTCTTAGATAGAGGTTTTATCCATCCTAGTATGTATCCTTGGGGTGCCACCATGCTGTTTATATGCAAGACAGTTGGTTCCATTTGATGTGCATTGATTATCGTTAGTTGAACAAAGTGACCATAAAGAATAAATATCCACTTCCAAGGATCAATGAATTATTTGATCAACTTCAGGGTGCAAATTGTTTCCTTAAGATTGATCTTAGATCGGGTTATCACCAGCTTAAGATTGGGGATGCAGATATCCCTAAGGCTGCCTTTAGAACCTGATATGGTCACTACAAGTTTCTTGTCATGTCTTTTGGGTTCACCAATGCCCCGACGACATTCATGAACTTGATGAATATGATCTTCCATCCATTCTTGGACATGTTTGTCATTGTCTTCATTAAAAATTACTTAGTCTATTCTAAGAGTAAGGAAGATCATGTCAATCAGCTACGTGTCATATTGCAAAATTTAAAGGATCATTGCGTGTATGCCAAGTTCTCCAAGTGCGGGTTCTAGTAGAAAGCCATAGCTTTTATTGGTCATGTCATCTCAAATGAAGAGATCATGGTAGATCCCCAAAAGGTTTTGGCGATTAAGAAGCGGTGTAGACCTATGACTCTAACTTATATTCGAAGCTTCTTGTCTAGCCGGTAACTATAGAAGATTCGTAAAGAGTTTTGATACAATAGTTGCCCCATTGACTATGTTGACCCAGATAAAGGTCAAGTTCTCATAGTCATATGCGTGTGAGATTAGTTTTTAGATGTTGAAAGATATGTTAACTTCAGCTTCGATTTTGACCTTTCCTGAAGGTTATGATGGTTTTGTGGTATATTATGATGCTTCATGTATTGGTCTTGGTTATGCAACATGGTTTGGTAGTGGCCTGTGTTTCTAGGCAATTGAAAGTTCATGAGAAGAACTACCTTCTCATGACTTAGAATTATTAGACATGGTCTTTGCTTTGAAGATTTGGCAACATTATCTCTATGGTGTTCACGTCGACATCTTTTTTTATCATAAGATCCTTCAGTATCTGTTTACTCAAAAGGAGTTAAACCTCCAGCAAAAGAGGTGGCTTGAGTTGTTGAAAGATTATGATATGAGTCTTCATTACCATCCCGGTAAGGCAAATATAGTTGTTCATGCTCTTAGTAGAATGTCCATGGTATGTTTTTCTCATCTAGATGAGGATAAGAGGGAATCGGTGAAGGACATTCACCGTTTGGCTAATCTTGGAGTTTGACTTGCGAACTCCAAGGAAAGTGGCGTATTTTTTCTTTCAATATCTCAGTCGTATCTTATTAGTGAGATAAAGGAAAGGCAAGGAAGATCAAGAGTAATATGGGTCAATACAAAGTTGCAGATTTCGTGATTGGTGGTGATAGTATCTTCAGATACCAAGGTAGACTATGTGTTCCCAAGATTGATGGATTGAGAGAAAGGATCATGGTCGAGGATCATGAATCTCGATATGTTGTACATCCTGATTCCACCAAGATGTATCATAATCTTAGAGAGTTTTATTGGTGGAGTAATATCAAATGAGATGTGGCTAGTTATGTGGACAAGTGTATGGTGTGCCAACAAGTGAAAGTTGAGAACATGAGGCCCGGAGGCCTGTATCAAGAGATTCTATTACCCGAATGAAAGTGGAAGGCAATTAATATGGATTTCTTTACCGTTCTTCCTCAATCTTAGAATCAATATGATTTAATTTGGATCATTTTCCCGTGAGGACTAATTACTCAGCGAATGATTATGCTAAGTTGTATCTTGCGGAGATTGTGAAGTTGAATGGTGCTTCGATTTTAATCTTCTTAAATCATGGTCCTCAGTTTTAATCCTATTTTTAGAAGTCATTCAAAAAAGGTTTGGTTACTAGAGTGTGCCTTAGTATCTCCTACCACCTACAAACAATGGTCAAGAAAACAAGACCATCCAAACATAGGAGGATATATTGTGGGCTTTTGTGATTGATTATGGTGGTACTTGGTATGACCACTTTCCTTTGATTGAGTTTTCTATCATAATAGTTACAAGTCTATATTGGTAAGGCCACTATTGAGGCATTATATGGTAGGAGATGTCGACTCCTATTGGGTGGTACAAAGTTAGAAAAGGAAAGTTAATTGTCATCGATTTAGTTCACTAAACCTTAGAGAAGTTGATGATGATTCATGATAGATTGAAAACCATACAAAGTCACCAAAAGTCCTATACGCATGCGACGCGTAGAGAGTTAGAGTTTAGTGTTAGCGATTGGGTATTCTTGAAAGTGTATGCCAAGATAGGAATGATACGGTTTGGTAAAAAGGGGAAGCTTAGTCCCCGACATGTTGGTCCCTACTATGAGGTGGAGTTTCCTTCTAGAATGAACTCCATTCACCCGGTATTCCATGTCTCTATATTCCGAAAATACGTGGGTTATCCTTCATTAGTTGTTCCCTTAAGGGATGTTGATATCTTAGACTCATTGTCCTATAAGGAGATCCAGGTGAGGATCTTGGATCAGCAAGTTCACTAGGTTCGAACAAAAGAAGTGGCTTCGATAAAGGTTCTATGGAGGAACCAAAAGTCTGAGGAAACTACTTAGGAGGCGGAAGAAGACATGAAGTCCGAGTATCCAAATTTGTTTATCATCTTGGGAACTTATGATGAAGGTATGTGTTAATGTTCTTACATTGATTTATGTCTTGATAGACATAGGTTAAAGTCCCCAAGCTTTGAATTGATTTGTGTTGTGTTAGACCATGGGTTCAAGTCCCTAATGCATTGAAATCATATGTGTCTTAGTTGGGATGGGCTTAAGTCCCTAATACCTTTAGTTAATTCATGTCTTAATAGACAATGGGTTTGAGTCCCTAGTCTTTGATTTTAGCAAGTATATTTGATAATATGATGGGTTAAATTCACTAAGTTGTGAAATGAGTAAGCGTTTTGATAAGTAATGGGTTTGAGTCCATAAGATAATAAAATGAAAAGTTGATTGATAATGAGCGTGATGTATTTGGTATCCTTGCTGTGTGCATTTCCCTAACTCAATCAGAGGTTGTTTGATAAGTAATAATGTGTTAACTTGTGTGTATGCTTTCCTTACCCTTCATTCGCGGAAAAATGATCCAAGTGGGGGAGAATTGAAACACCTAAGCTTTGAACCTTGTGAAGAACATCTTTATTTGGTGTCTCTGGCTGGGTATGACTAGGGGAATGAGTTATACCCCTTGTATATGAGTCATATCCTCTTTTGAATCCTCTCTCGTATCCTTGGAAGTATGGTGAGGGTTACTCATTACTCTAGGTATGAGTAAGCCCCTCCTTAATCGTACCAAAGGTTATGAGTCATACCAACTAAGTCTATAGGGCTTGGGCTTGAACTTTGAGTGGACTATTTTTGATATGGTTGAAGCATATGAGTTAGGGGTTAAGTCATACACTTTGGATATGATTCAAAGGTGTGTGTTCGTACCCTTAAGAGTGTAGGTTACCTAGGAAAATTCTAGCATACGAGTCTGCGTACCACTTATACCCTAGGGTACGGTTCCTTTATTGAGTCATACCCTTGGACGGGACCATTTTCTTGCTTTTAACTAAAGTCCTTGTGGTCATTTCCTACACCTTACACCCTAAGTCCCTTCACTATATAATTGTATATGACCTGGTTAAACACATTTTTTGAGTGGATGAAACACCCTAAACACTCTCTCAAACTCATCTTTGAAGAATTTGAGTCTAAGGTTTCAAAGGTGATCTTCAAGAGAATAATTGAAGTCAAAACTCTCGATGAAACAAATTGTCAAAGGAAGGTAACTCTTTCCCTTTATATAACTGTAAAACCATGTATTTTTCAATTGTATTATTAAGGATACATGGTGATTTTGGAATCAAATTAAAAGGGTTCTATTCCCTAATGATGAATAATGTGGACTTTTGCTTAGACTTGTGTTTATGTATGTTATTGACGATGAATTGCACATGTGGGTGTTTTCCGTATGTGATATAGCATTTAAGTCTTGATTAACTCTAATCTTGATGATTTCTACTATGAAATAGCATTGGTAAAGGCATGCATACAAGGTGTTTCTGAAAATGTCTAAGTGAATAATCTAGTCTTATGTTGATGATGTTTTGAACTAGGGTAATGGCACAATAAGTATAAATAGTTGATAAATGATATTATAAAGAAATTATGAGCCATGTATTGTGAAACTAATGACCTTCTTGGGTGATGGTTAATGAAGTCCCTAAACATGAAAATGAATTAGAATTGTGTATTGGACTAAAGTATTGTATGAATATGGTATAAGATGGCTAATGAAATGCGAATAGTTTGTGAGGGTCTTGAAGACCATAAATTGAATTGTATGATGAATTTAATTAAGGCATTGGCCTATTGAAATAGTTGAGAAACAAAGGCTTCCACGAGGACCATGTGGTTATGTATAATGTAGAATTATCTAAATGGGTTAAAGTCCTTAAATGTGAATTGAATGGATGATGATGTATAGACAAAGGGTTAAAGTCCCAATATCGAATACTGATAGTCATAATGTCTTGAGGTTAATGTCCCTTGACTAATGATATGGCATGAGGTTAAAGTCCCATGATGAATAAAATCGCTTGTGGTTAAGGTCCCTTTCTTAATGAGATCTCTTGAGGTTTAAGTGCCTCCCCAAATGAAATGGCTTGGTTTAGAGTCCCCTATCTAATATGGCATGAGGTTAAAGTCCCCTTCCAAATCTGTGGGCATGTAGTTAGAGTCCCTTGCCTAAATGAATGTGATTGTGTGGTTAGAGTCCCTTGCTTGAATGGATGTGTATGTGGTTAAAGTCTCTTGCTTAATGAGAGTATACATGGTTAAAGTCCTTCTTCTAAGTGATATGTGAATATGGTTGAAGTCCAATACCTAATAAGAATTTTTGAATCTAAGCATGGAAGGTCGGAGTCCTCCACTGTATGTCTCATGATTGAGTTCTTTGAGGATGTAGTTATGACTTGTTTACTTGTTAGCATGTGATACACCTATATGTATGGATAAGGTCATGAATATAGTTGAGTATCATATATTGTCTTATTTTTGATTGGTGATGCCATTTTATCCTTATCCTTGAACTATATGCTAGTGCTTCAATCACTAACGTCTTTGGAAGCTATGTCCCCACATGAAATAGGGGCTGAAGAATCATCTTCTCTTTCTGCGCATTGATTAGGTGATCGAAGCGGTTCGTTCATTGACTTTGGAGTGGTTATCTTTCCTAATTCAAAAAATATTCCTTCTTGGTCTCTTATCTTTAGAATTAGTCTCATTGTTACTTGGTTTGTCTATTATCAGGGGCTTGTCCCGACATATATATTTCTAAACATCAGTTTGTATAGAGTTATTGTGGATGACTGTGGACTTGGGTGTAATGGTTAGATTGATTAATCTAATGAAGTGTTTCAACATGTTTAAGTTATTCCTTGCATTATGTTTCCTCTATCTTATTATATGATCAGGATTCATCCGACCCTTGTCATGGATGTGATGGTGATTGGGTAGGGTTATCGGGGAAACCTCCAGTTCATGTGTGATTGAGGTTCCCCTATGACATTACTTAGTTTTGGGCCGTATCAAACCACCTTATTTTTTTCTCCAAAACATCGACCCTCAACCCTCTGACTAGTATGTTAGTCAGTGGGGGCAGTTTACTTCTCTCCCCTAAACTTGGGTTACTATAGACAACGATGCTTCGTTTGAAGATTAAAACTACTACTTAATCTACATGAAGTAAGAACCTGTAGGTTGGTTCATCCACCCAAATCGATATCTCTCAAATGCAGCCTATAACTCTGGAGCAATTGACAAAATAGCCAACTCAATTTGTGTCTCCTATATAATATCATGTCACGGTCTACCTTGCTTAGTAATTACGATATCTCCTTCATAAATACTCGGCATTCTCTCCACACACCATTATAGTATAACCCGGGCAAGTGGGACTGTGTAGATGTATGAGAACTCTAACTCCTAGGAAGAAAATGTTGAAGCGATAGTAGCTTGAGCATCCTGGGATGAAAAAGAAACCTCTTGAGGACCTGTAGCTACATCATTACCCTCATTAGACTGGGGTACCTCTAAACTGAGTGCAAACTCACTATCACCTAAAACAAATACAGACTCCAACCCTTCCTCAAACTGAGGCCTGGCTGAATCCTCCTCCTCAACGAAACTTGAACCTGACTCATCCTCTCTCTTAACATATTCTGGAGAGTGTGGTGGTAAAGTCGTGGATAACTTCATTTGAGGTCCCCATCCAGAAAAATGAACTGGTAAAGTTTAGGGCCCCGACTGCGGTGCCTGTGGTGATTCAGGCTGGGAGGCCAATTAAATGGTAGCTAGTGCCGGCTAAAAGCCCAGATGAATAGTTTCCACGCTTACAACTTACTTCTATGCCTTACCTGAGTCTTGCGTGGGACCAAGGGTGTATTGTTCGTACTCATGGAAATCTCCACAACAAATCTACTCTACTCTGGAGACTCAAATCTCAACCAATATTGTACTCCCTCCTTGGTGTAGCCTTAGGTGCCATGGTACCTGTAAAAAGAGTTGTTAGTGGTTGAAACACAAGAATGGAATAGAAAACAAGAAGAAAATTGACTTTTCAACCTAAGGGCTACGTATGACCCCTACATGTGTGTTAAAGGTTGTACCTTCGGGGCCGTATGTAGCCTTCATACATTGCAGACAAATCCCTAAATCTGTAGGGCTTTTAGTCTGACACCTATGTGGCCACCTACGGGCACGTAGGTACTACTTAAGTAATCATAGGTAGTTTTAGTGTGTTCAAGCTAAGGGTATGCCAAATTTTTCCCAAAATTCCCATCCAACATTGATAAATTTCCAATCCTCAGATCAGATTCAATCACTACAACATGCATCACTTTAATTAACACATGTATTTCCACATTATTTAAGTTGATTAATTTTCAATTCCATTTTTTACTGCGATCACAAGATTCCCAAACAAAAAATCATGCAAAAAATTATTTTTTACTATTTTTAGGCTCCACATATTGCAAGAACTATAAGAATGTAGCAAGTACGGGTTTATGCTAATTATAATTTCAAGTTCCACATTCATGAATACTTTTCAAAAGGATTGATACTAAGGAAACCATACCTTGGAAGTAGATAGTAGAAGAAGATGAAAACTTGATTTAGACCTAGGTTCTTAGTATAATTCATGCAAGTGAGTTGTTGTGGAATGGGTTTTGCGTTTTGAAGGTTGGAATCAGAGGTGGAGAGTTTTTATTGAGGAAGGAGTTTTGAATTTGAAGAGTTGGGGTTAAGAAGTCAGGTTTTAGGGTTTTTTATACCCTAGGTTGCCGATCCAGGTCTGATTATAATGATCTAACCTATATTTTTTTAAGTAAAAAATTTTCCCTACCATTGACCCTTACTTACGAGCCGTAGGTAGTACCTATGGGCCCATAGGTAGGGTCCATAGGTTTAAGTTTAGAGACCCAAAATTTTCTTCTAATTTCTATGACTCAACTTACATGTGTTTGGCTTAACCTATGACCCGTAAGTAGAGTCGTAGGTCTACTTACCTGGACTTATATGAAATTTTGCAATTTTTAGCATTCTCAAGGTGTTTCTCAATGCTTTTAACCTACAAAATAGAAACAAAGTTAACACTACCACCTTGGGTTACCTCCCAAGCAGCGCTTGATTTAATGTAGCATCTCGATGAGGCTATGTTGGGTACTTAGAATTCACCAACATGCCCATGGGTTTCCTCCCATACAGCGCCTGATTTAACATTGCGGCATGACTCAACTCCCTTTACTACTCAAACTATGTCAGGGAAAACATTCTCACACACTTTCAATTCCTACATGTTTCCAATTTAATGCTTGACAATATTCTCATTCACATTTGAATAGGGCATCACCATCTCATTTAATCTCATTTTCACCATGTGGAAATACTCTAACCACAGTAAATATTCTAGACTACCTAGGCTTCAACTTGCCAGGAAACAAGCAAAATCTCGAATTATACTACAAGACCACATCATCGAGTTGGAACACTTTTTCTCAATTTTATTTTCATGGTAAAACATTATATTTTCCTTATACAAAGAGGAACTTTCATAAGCATAGAGGCAGAATTCATCTAACTCATTAATTTTATCTATTCTCAAGTGTGTGTCATCACTCCACTCAAAATTCAGCTTCTTCAATGCCCATAGTGCCTTATGCTCAAGTTCAAAAGCAATTGGCATGCCTTACCATACAAAAGATGATAACGTGAGGAAACTAAGGGAGTTTTGTAAGATATATGATAGGTTCAAAGTGTATCAACTAGATTTCTTGACAATTCAGTCTGATTGGTTTTACTGTTTTTGCTAAAATGAACATGATCTAATGCTGGAAACCTCAACCTACCCACGTATCTGCGGATGGTAAGGTGTTTCCACCTTATGTTTCACATAATATTTCTCAAGAAGGTCTATGAATATAAGACTACAGATATGGGACCCACCATCACTAATAATAACTTAGGGAGTACCAAACAGAGAGAAAATATTCTTCTTAAAAAATGTTGACACTTCAACCCTCATTATTGGGAAGTGAAACTACTTCCAACCACTTAGATGCATAGTTGACTACGACAAAAATGTATTTTATTCCATGAGAACTCACAAATAGGCCCATGAAATCAATAACCCACACATCAAACAACTCATTCTCAATAATAGGTGTCATGGGGAGCTCATGCTTCCATGAGATATTTCCTTCCCACTGGCATTGGTAACAGGCCTTATTAGAGTCATGTTCATCTTTAAAAATCACCGGCCAATAGTTACAACACTGTAGAATTTTGTGGATCGTATGAGTACCACCATGGTGACCTCCAATTGGAGATAAATGATAGGCCTCGACAATGCTTATCATCTCCACTTTGCGAATACATCTCTAAATCACACTATATTCTCACACTTAAAATAAGTAAGGATCATCCTAGAAGAACTTCCATACCTCATGCATAAATCATTTTCTCTTCTGAAATGACATATCTTCTACGACAAGGTCACTTACCAAATAATTGGAAAAATCAATGAAGATAGTTTCTAACATGATTTTTCGTGCCCTTTCACTCCGTAACCTCAAAGCTGAACTCTTACAATAATACTATCCATCGAATTAATCTAGGATTAGAATATTTCTTTTCCATAAGGTGCCTAACAGTTGTATGATCAGTATGCATAATGACTTTTGTCCCTATTAAATAGGATCTGGATTTCTCAAAAGCAAACACTA
Source organism: Capsicum annuum (assembly GCF_002878395.1). Lineage (NCBI taxonomy): Eukaryota > Viridiplantae > Streptophyta > Magnoliopsida > Solanales > Solanaceae > Capsicum > Capsicum annuum. The sequence goes on along the minus strand of NC_061118.1, from coordinate 12,393,484 downwards.
ATGCAAGTAAATCTTATTCAATAATCATGTAATTTTTATGCGTCGGGTTGAGTGTGGTATGGGCATAATAAATAGTGTGAAGTATTTTCTCGCATTGATGGCCTTGGACACATCATTGTCATCACACATCACCTCAAATGGAATAATCCAATCTAGAAACACACTGATAAGATCAGAAATTAACCTCTCTTTTAGGAACTCAAAATCCTTGAGACAAGCATCATAAAATAAAAACTTTACCTCCATCTCTAATAACTTGAAAAATGGATTAGCAATCTTAGGTAAGTCCTTGATGAACCACCTATAGAACCCTGCATGAACCAAAAAAACTCTGAAAACCTTTCACATAAATTAGTGGGGGAAATTTAATAGTCACCTCAATTTTAACCATGCCGACCTCTATCCAATTTTTTGAAATCTTCTGCCAAAGAACTATCCCTTTTTTAACCTTAAAGTGAAACTTCTTCTAATTTAGAACTAAGTTGCACTCCTCACATCTCTGAAGTGTATTAGCCAAGTGATCCAAATAGTCATCAAATAAGTCACCCACAATTAATAAATAATACATAATGATCTATATAGTATCCTCCATCATGTTAGAAAAGATAGACATCACACAATACCAAAAGATGATAGGATCATTACAAAGTATAAAAGGTATCCTCATAAATGTAAACGTGCCATATGGGTATGTGAAACTTGTTTTTACTTGTTCCTTACGGGAAATAGAAATCATATTATACCTCGAATAACCATCAAAATAAATATCATCCTCTACATGCAAGTTGATCAAACATCTAGTCCATGAATGGCATAGAAAAATTGAAGTGGCACCCTTCAGTGCAGGAGCTGATGAAGATGCAACAAAGAATTTATTCACCCCAGAAGAAACCTTACATATAGGAAAGTTTATCAATATATGTCCCTGTTTAACACAATTGAAACATCAGTTCCTTCCCTCATCACAAAAACCACGATGCACCAAACCACAGATTCTATAAGAAAGATATGATGGATATACAATGAGACTATGGGATTCCCAAGTAACATTCTATATCCATGATACATATGTACAGTGTACTTATAGGATTCCTATGTAACTCATTGAATCATATATGGCCTCTATGACAAACCCTCATTTTGGCAAATATTTTGGTCTCACAATTTTTTTTTGAACTAGAGTGTATCACACAAACTTCCCATTACCTTAAACTTAATATTAAATAAAAGAATCAACATGTATTGGAAAAATATTGTGAGGGTATGAATGGACACCTAACTTGCCCAAAACATAGTGTTGGAAAGGATAGGTGAGAGAAATATTGAACAAGTGAATGTAACAGTAACAGCTATAACTTCTTAGGCCATCTTATTTCAATTTTTTTACCTTATTCACCCTCATTTCTTTTATTTCATTTCTCTTAATCTCTAACCTAATTTTAGAAAACATACTTATCCAATAGGTGATGAGTTATCTTATTTTGGGGACTTCAACTCGATATAGTTTATGTATTATATTTTACTATCCTTATTGATTTATGGCAGTTGGAGGTATATCCCAGCAACCAATAGTTAGTATAGTAGTGGATTCATAGATAATTAGTCATAGTAAAGATATATAATTCAAGTTCTTTCTTTAGATTAATCATGTTGTAAATTTTATCATTATCATGTGTGGTCCTTCAATATCCATGTATTAATCTTTAGATAATCTATACAAACTTTCTATCCCATAATTGGTCTCATAGGAACTAACTCGTTCTTCATATTAGGGACCACATTGATCCCATTTTTTTTGCGCACACTGAATGGGATTATCCACTTATTGTTGGTAATAGGCTAAACCACACTGGAATCTAACCAGTTAATGATCTCCTTTTTCACCACCTCTTGAATAAATGGATTTAGATGGGGCTGATGTTTAATGCTAGGCACAAACTTAGGTTGAAGATGAATCTTGTGAGTGCAAATTTTGGGTGGAATTCTGAAAAATAGTCCAACAAATGGCCCATTTAAACCTCTATAATACTAAGATCAAGGCCTCAACTATGTATCTAACAAATCTATAGCAATAATAACCATAAAGCTATTGTTGGCCCACAAGAATGAATACGAAGGGAGGGCCTTTAATTCCATGATCGGTGGCTCCTTAATTGATGGTTGAGATGGTGGGTCACTCTATTCATCAAATCAAGATCCAACTTCTTTGGGGCATAAGAATAAGAACCTCGGCTAACAAGAGCGCTCACCATCTCATCATGCTCATCAATATTAACGTAATCAAAACTCATGATCACTATCGCTAATGCCTCTACAACAAGTCTTTCCGAAATGAGTGTCATCAATGAATCTTCATCTAAGGTGTAAATCATAGACACTAACCTCACATATTTTAGTTGCCTCATCGATGACACACATTAAAAGTAATATGTTCATCATTGAGCTTGAATTTCATCTATTCCATGTCCATGTCAATAAATGCTCTACCAGTGGCTAAGAAGATTCTTCCAATATGATAGAGATGTCAAAATCTACTTCATAGTAGAGAATCACAAAATTAGTTGGGAATAAAAATAAGGATACCTTTACCAACACATCACAAAATATACCAACCAATTTATTCATAGTACAATCGGCCATCAATAATCTCATAAACATCAGCTTAGCTAACCCCAACCCAAATTCTTGTACACAACTAGTGGAATTAAATTAATACTAGCTCCTAAGTCACATAATGCTCGTGTAAGGAATACTAAAAGCACTTGGATCCTTTTTCTTCCCAACCACAGATCGAAAAGTAATAACACTATTATAGTGCATATTATCAGTGATTTAAAAACTTACCATCCACTTATTAGACACTAATCCTTCATGATCTTTAAATTTACATAGCTATGGATCTTCTTTAATGCTTCAAAAAAAGGATACCACGGACAATTCTTTATATCTATATAAATTTTTTATACTTGTCTTCTATATTTTTTTTATTCAACCTTTTAAGAAAAAGGTGGGGGAGGTCGTGGAATAGTATTTAAGACTGGTTGGACCTCATTACCCTTTCCCTTATAATTTTTAGCTCATTTCTCAACATACATTAATTTCTGTGATATCTCACCATTAGTCACCAAATTATCAGTTTTAGCTATAGGTGCATCATCAATATCAATAGTATCATCCCTTACCTCATTGACAATAGGCATTGGTGGATCAACAGTAGCATTACTACTCTAAATGGTGATAGCTAAGTAGTTACATTATTCTATGGAGTCTGAATGGTATTGCTTAGAAGAGAGCCTAATTAATGCTGATTCAATGTAGTCCACATCTGACCAACTTATTGCTCAATCTACTTAATTATGGTGGCATACAATTCTACTTTCTTAATATGTCATGATATGTCTACCTTAGTCTCCTTAAAGAAACTCTCTTGGCTCTTTGAATCATTCACCGGCTTAGATAGCAACACTTCAATTATAGAGTTAGCATCGTGATTAAATGGTGGAGAATACAGACCACTCTTCTCATTATAATTATTTTTTTTTCTCTAGTTACCATCTCAATCGCTGCCCATGTCCCCATACCTATCCCTATATTAGTTCTAACATTGATTTCCTTGCCTTGAGTTTTAAGTTTCTTGATTGGACCTTTGGCCCTTGGCTCAGAAAACATCCATATCTCTGTCCAAATACTTTGCTTCCTCCTTAGAGTCACACTCATCATGTCTAGAAGATTTACCTTGTGCTCCTACTACTTTCATTTTTCTGCTCCTATAGTTGCAAACTGCTTGGTAAGGAATCCAATATCCATTCTCATGTGGGATAACACTTGATCCATTATCTCATCTAGGGATCTTTTCTCGCTAGAAGCACCAATAGAATAAGTACCGGATCCATGCTTGATCCACTACCTGATAATTTTTTTCTCTTGTCTAACCCTTTCCTCGGTATGTCAGGCTAGTGCTAACTTTACATTCTACTCAGCTATCAACCAGTTATTAATTTCCTCAATAGTATCATGAACACTAGCCTTAGGTAGACGATTCAATGCATTATATCATACCAAAGCCCATTCATGCCGGGCTCCATACTTATACTTTTACATCATGTAATTCTATTATAAGGTCCATTCAAGCTCAATATTAAAAAAAATCAGATGATTGCCTTGACTCCTAGGGTTAGGCATACACTAGCGTATATCGATCCTACAACTCCAATGGATCCTCTTTATACTTAGAACTAAAAAATATTGAAGGATTCATTCGAGTGAAGTCTTGAACTCTGGTTGTTGCCATATTCATTACTAGGTTGGCTGGTGCAATAGCTTGCTTGTTGTTTAGGTTGGTTATATACTGGCTTGATGTTTTGAAAGAAACCCTAAAGTAAAAATAATAGAAAACGAAAAAACAACAACCTCAATCAATCAATCTATAAATGTATTACCCGACAACGGCACTCAAATTTGATGTCGCCCAAATTAGACCACCTTAAAAGTATAGCACAGTCACTTGTCAAATAAAGAACCCAACAAGGTAGGGGGTGATCCCACAGTGAATAGGATGAAAATCTATCATGAGAGTGATAATATAGATGGAAAGTGCACAAAATAAATGGGTGTTTTGTTAAAACAATAGTAGTAGTAGTAATAATACTTGGACAATTTAGGCTATTATCAATATAAGAAGATCACTTGGATTTTGTTCCCTTTGACTTCGTAACTCCCCAGACTTATCATTCTCACCAAACTATCTTAGTTCCTTGCATGAGAAATCTAGCAAGCTATGTATCACCTGACTGTATCTATACCTTGATTTGGGTAAATTTTACTCGTATCCTGCTGGTCTCAGAGTGTCGCATTACTAACCCTTTTTAAGATCCCAAATAAACTATCTTCTCTCAGTCTAAAGTTAATTAGATATAGGTTGGTAGCTTTAAATTAACGTTGTGATCTTCTTTTACTAATCTCAACCTCTCTCTCAATTTAGTATTAATAGAGGTAGTTTCCTAACATTTTCAACCCTTATGAAAGATATAAAAGCAAAGAAAACTAGAATAAATACAAGAACAGCAATCAAAAAAGATATTGCACTTACTCTATATTGTTAATCCATCAAGGTTCCCTCAACTGTAGTTATGGGATTTAGCTGCTCATTATTGTAAGAACATGCAAATAATTCATAATTGAAAGCATATGAATGATCTAACAAATAATTAAGAATGAAAACCAAAATCTCAAATTTATAGAAAATTCTATAAACCAAGAACAAGAATTCAATGATAAAAGCTATATCTCAGAAATCAAAACTATGTAATAAGTTTATAGAGTGCATAAACTAATGATGAAACACCGCATAGGTATTTTTAGATACATCATAGAACCTAGAAAACCTATCAAAAACAAAGTAGAAGAATAGAGTCAACACCAACCTACGACCATACTTACGGGTTGTAGGTAGTACCTACAAGCTATAAGTAGGTTCATTTGAATCAGATGAGTTTTTAGGTCTTCATAACCCTACCTATGATAGGTACCTATGGGGCCATAGGTAGTACCTATACCTCATAGTTAGTCTTCAAAGGAATAAAAAAGTAGAAATCACTTTCAAAGCTTTGAGACTACAACCTTTGAACCTAAACTACTGGCCCATAGGTACTAACTATGGCCCATAGGTAGGGATTGTAGGTAGCCCTCCTTCTATGCTTCATTACTTTTTGCTCCTTATCTACTCTAAATTCTATTTTCATGTAATGCCAACATAAAAACACGTCACATCTAACAAAAATACCTAAGTACCTACATAATATCCTTATTTTAAGCATCCAAAGTTCCATTAAACCATGGCACATCAACATACTAAGTATGAGGGTGAGTATCCTTACCCATCAAGCACTCTCTCAAATGACTTCTACCACACTTCTTGGAGGCTGGGAAATTACATCCTCCAAAAAAAGATACCTTGAGATATATTGGTTGATACTCGAACCTACTACTCTTGCTTAGTCCTAGGTTCGGGGGGCACTTGTTGAAGACGGTGCACATGCTGATGAACAACTCTCAAACTAGGAATGATTTCCCCATTCTGACATATGTTGACAATACTGAAACTACCTGATCCTAGCCCTTTTGTCCTCTCTTTCTCTTTTTTCCAATTTCTCAGCTCAATCTGATTATCATGGGTCATCAATCAAACAATATTCATATCCCTAATCGACATGGAAGTCCTAAACTCCATGACCATAAAATTAGACACATTAGTGAAAAATTTACTCATACAAGCCTTGGAATACAACAACCACTCTAGTTCATACTTAGAAAGTTTTGTGAACTTAAAACAGTATTTTTACACCAACATAGAACCCTGCTTGAGGTTTATGAACTCCTCAATGCTAGCCTCCATCATTTTACGAGGAAAGAATCTATCTACAAAAGTAGTTTGAAACACATCCCAACTCATTGAGTTGCATACTCACCCCTGTATTTTTCTCACATGATAACCCAGTCGTAAGCAATATCTTTCAATTAATAAAATTCCAATTCCACACTCTCTACTTCTATGATATGCATAATTTGAGTGAATCTCTTCACCTTATCAATGAAAAATTATGGATCCTTAATCACCTTTGACATAAAAAAAATCTGGTTGATTCATTCTCATGAAATCCCAAACTTTAACAGTAGCTAGGTTGCCATTCTATTATATTATAACTGTTGTTGGCTGATTACCCTAAGCATTCACACCTTGGGACACTACCTAAAATTCAGCCTTGAACTCAACATGGGAGATATTCTCATTCAAAGGATCTGCATTTGGTGGTGGGGCTGGTTAGTCCCTATTTTGATAGGCATACGCTGTGCCAGGAGGAATTCTTTGTCACATCAATTATTTTGATAGTCATACATGTGGTCAGTACTTTCTGGAATGTGTTATGTATATATGCTGAGTAAATGGGGGTGAATGGAATAAGTAAAATCAACATCAATCATAACTTAAAACATGCTTTCTTAGTGTATGCAGACTTACCATATTCATGAATACAACTAAAAGATGAAATGTCATAAGTATAATTAGTAAAAACATAATTAAGTTCCTGATGAGTCTTTACAATTATTTTTAAAATCCAATACTTTACTTGTGGAAGATTTTTATAACCAACAGAAACATGAGCTAGCATGTAATCCAACGTCTTTTCCATATTGGGGAGAGCTGTTCTAGACCATGTCATTGATAAAGACACTTACTTTGTGTGAATTCACTCTTCTGAGGGATGACACTCTCAACTAATGAGGACTTTATCAAAAGGAAGACATTGTTAACTACCAAGGACCCATTTAACCTATAATTGCATAGAGATTAGTAATTCAGGTGTGCTAAACCCACATTCCCTCGATGCTAAATACTACCATAAAAACCATACTGAAAACTGATTATGTTTGTCTTACTAAATCATACTCATAAGAAAATTTGTGAATTTCATGGCATATCTGTTATCATAATATCAAAATTGAAACTTTAATCATGATGTAATATTGAGTAACTTGAACTTGTAAGATAAAACTTCTTGTAAACTGAGTAAATCATGATAAATCATATGTACATTTCTGGGTTGATGGAATTTAATGTTAGAATAGTTAAACTCAATTCATAAGATCAATTATATGGATAAAAACATAAGTAAATATGAAATTTTGTGATAAATAATGTTTTAACATAGGAGGAAACATCAAAATTTTAAAGCATAAAGAAATGGGAATGAACCCTAGTCATCAAATCTTTAAATTCAAGTAAAAATTAAACTTTAAGGAGAAACCACGGAAGGTAATATTTGTTCAAACACTACATAAACGAACTTAGTGAATTCTCTTGAATGAAACCTAAATTTGAGCATTAAGAGTATAAACTTTTGAGAGAAACCCTTATTTCGATACTCTTGAGAGTATGCGAGAAGAAGAATCATGTAATTGGACATATGGGGTGGAAATAATCATTTAATATTAACTGTAGATTTAAATAGACTTATAAGACCAAATTGCCCTTGAAAGTTGGAGAAAAATAAACTTTAGCGTCATTGTTACCCTAGATGTGGCACGCCCTCATCGCATTATGCAAGGGAATGGGACGCCCTTAACATGGAAACCAGTAGGTGTGGCACTCCCATATCACAGAAGGACTTTGGTTTTTGCATCAAGGTGTTCCATGCCTCGTTGGTGCATCCTAATTGTGGACCCTCACTATTTTGGGGTCTCAAAATACCCCAAAACCTGATCTAAATTCCAAAACACTTTCTAATGGCCATGTTTATATTACTTATCATTTATCAACTCATAAATTGCCTTAAAATGTATGAGAACTATTGAAATAAAATTGTCTAAATTTGGGGTATAATAAAAGCCTACAATCATGAGACTCTTAATAGTAGCAGGTGTCTTAAGGGTTAGATTTCATTATTGAGCCACTAGAGGGTGTATTGTGGTATTACAAAAACTGAAGAAATTGAGGAGTATGATTAGGTCGTGAATTCATGAATCGGTCTTGGCTCTTAGACCAAGAACACATTAAAATTCTATCTTGACTTGAAAAATCAGGAAAGCTTTCCTACTAGGCCTTCAATTGAAGATTCAACATAACTTGAGCTCAAACCATTACCCTTGAACCTTTGTTATGTCATTATAAGGAAAGGTAACACTTTATCCATTATTATTGCACGAAACTTGTTTCCATTAAAAGTAAAAGCATTGAAATCAGTGGTGAGAATGTTTATTAAGGCTATTGGGTAAACGCTTATAGAAATTATTGTGATTGACAAAGGTAATTTTACTAACAAGATAATTATAGAGATTAATTTTGTAGCAAATGTTGAAAATAAATAGGTTAAATCCTCCAATGCAAGTGGTTATAAAAAAAAGTAGATAATCAAGTGGCTAGATGTAAGTATCGTCTATTATATCTTCAATAGTATATGGGTGAGCCTGATTCAATGCATCTCTAAGAAAGGAGGAACCATAGTGGCTACTATGAAAATGATAATTGTATCCCCATAGGACCAATTACAAGTTGTAGAGTATGCATAGACTACCAGAAGTTGAACTCTTGGATGGCGAAGGACCACTTCCCTGTGCCATTCATGGATAAAATGTTTGATCGTATGGAAATTCATAGTTAGTATTGTTTCTTAGATGGGTACTTCAGGTGTAATAAAATGTGTATTGCACCTAAGGATCAAGCGAATACTACCTTCACATTTCCATATGGTATCTTTGCCTAAGAGCACATGAACTTTCGTTTATGTAGTGCACCTGCTGATGTCACCCAAAACAACACCTCAAAAAAGTATAAAATGTTCGCTGTAAAAATATAGTAACCTAACTAGTTTGGGGTCGATCCCATGGGGAATAGGCTAGACTATCACTCAAACTTATTGAAATTACTGGGCAGTGCAGAAAAGTAAATCGGGGGATTTGTTATAATCAGTAGAAAGTAACCAGGTTTTGGATGCTTTTGGATGTAAACAATCTAAGATGAAATTAACAAGTTTTAAACTTTACATAATATTACTAACTCCGTAGATTCAACGTTCTCTGTCGAACTATCCCAATACCTTCCATGTAAAATCAAATAAATAATGTATTACCAAACTTCTGTCGACACCCTTTGGTGAATTTCAGTCATGTAATCTTGGTCTCAAAGTGTTGCATTACTAACCCTTTGTCTAGGATCCAATATTAACTATCTCCTCTGGGTCTAAAGTTAAATTTATGAGATAGCAGAATAATAAGATGTGGAGGTGAATCTCAAATTACTATTATGATTGTCTATTCATAATCTCTATCTTTTTTTGAAGTACATAGTGAAAATAGGTGGGTTCTTAATGTGAGCCACTACTAAGAAATCAATTAAACTAATAAAAAGCATTGAACATGGAAGAGTATTAATCCTGAACGACTTGACACTTCCTCTACTTTGTTATTCCACCAGGGTTCCAACAATCGTAGCTATGGGAATTAGCCTTATATAGTTGCTAAACAATCCATGCAATCGTATATGAAAGCATAGTAATTACCTCACAACAATGAAGGAACAAAACCCAAAACCTAAAAGCAATTACTTAACTAAAACAAAGAATAGGAGAATCCGAAGATCAAAAGTCAATTTTGGAATCAAAATATGTTTTTAAAAGTATGTAGAGGTTAAAACATGCCCACAATGGCATATATCTAATGCAAAAGATCATAAGTGTATTTATAGATAACATGGAAACACTAGAAATCAAATCCTGAACAAACGAGGAAAACTTGCATCAGTGGCGATCTACAGTGCCACTTACGGGCCATGGGTGGCACCTATGGACCGTAGGTTCCAGACATCTTCTGCAACTTAAAATCTCTCTAAACCTCACTTTTCTATGACCTATACCCCTACCTACACCAATTAGGTGGATCCTATGCCAAGTAGATCCCAACGTACTTAGTCACTTTTCAGGTTTCGACTTTTTTATTTCTGGTTAGCTCCCATAACCTATTTTCCTACAAAATCATCATGAAAACACATCACATAAAAAAACACCTAATTACTAGCATATTTCTTGCTTTTAAGCATCAAAATTTTCATGAAATCATGTCATATCAACACCCTTAACTTAGACGTTTGCATTTCCTCAAGCAATAAAGCATGACAAAATAACATAATGATGCTTAACCAATAGAAACCTAAAGCACCAATGGCAGTCAATTGTAGTTTAAGCTCAAGAACATCACCCCCTCCGATTTTAACACTTAAAAACCAACTATGTGGATATCAATGTAGCACAACCATGTGACACAAAGAAATGGAGATATGGTATTACATTAGCAAAAACAGTCATTCATATGGGCTAGTTACACTACTCAAGCAAATAAGTAGCTCGCTACACAAACCATGTACCCTCACAAGAAAGTAGTACCACTTAATCCATAGAATCATATATGTTAATGCAAAGATGATCATGTGGTACTCACACTCACAAAGAAGTTATAACAATGTGCATAGAATACCATAGGCTTATCATTATTTTCTTAACGTTAGCTTTTGGAAGTCAGGCTAGGATCACTATAGGACTTTACCCGATTTGTAACATAGGCTTAGGAGCTGTTATGACACATATGGGAAATTAGTGACTATGCCTCATTAACAACAATTACTTTTAGGGGGTCAACTATTTTACTAACTTTTCTTTTATTCTACCCTTATTTCTCCCTTTTTATTCTTTTATTGCTCATTCAGTTTGGGTATGGTTTCACTTCTTCTTTGTTTCTTTTGCAATAATTTCTTTTCTTTTTATTCTTTTTCTACCACACCTAGCCCTACTTTATTTTCCTCTTATCTACATACTTCTTCATACCCAGTTCTAATCATGCACCCTATGATAGACACCCTCAACTTAGGCGATTTGCCTAAGTTGAGGTACATAATGTCCAAGGAGGACCAGTTCCAAAATAGGTTCGTTGTAACTAAAAGGGGAAGGTTAAAGGTGAAAATAATAAAAATAGTCTATCAGTCTCAAATTAAGATCAAAGGATACTTATTCACATTTCGCAGGTCGTTTAGGATAAAAGTGGACTAATTTCAAGAATGTCCTATGATCCTTTCTTAACTAACTATCCTGCAACCTAGGTAAGACTAACCAAGTTAGTTATGGATTCAATACGAAAAAGGAACAAAGTAAGTATCTCACACACATATAACACAGGGTTGTATCATAAACTACCATCTATCAGATTCATGGAAATGCTAGCTATGATTATTATGCCCGTAATCCTAATTCCATAATGAGATTTACGATGGTCACATATATACACACATCACCCAATTCAAAAAAAAAACTTTTCAGAGGCATATAATTTTTTTCAAGAACATTTAAGCACAATCAAAACCCATTAAATGCCTTAAGTATTTATTTTTTTCTAGTTAAACATAATACAACCTAAATATGCGGCTCTACTAAGAACAATCTCTGGGAAAAGAGACACGACAACAAAAACCCTAAGAGGACATCCAAACCAACATGTATCCCTACCCTCAACTTATAATCTTGCATTGTCCCTAATACATTAGACTACTACAAAACAAGAGAGTTAGGAACATACCTGCGGCACCATAGATGCAAAGAGCTAACGCCAATCACTTTAATATGAACACAAATGCAAGAATAATACAATACCTTAGGTTGACTCCCAAGAAACGCTCGATTTATCATTGTGACATAACATGGCTATGTTGATTAATTTGAATTTACCAACAAGCCCATGGGTTGCCTCCCATATAGCGCCTAATTTAACGTGGTGACACGATGTGGGTACCTTGATTACTCATACTTCATCAAGGTAGCCATAGATTTTGCCACTAATTTTTCATTCCACTTTGAACTTAAAATTGCACTCCTAATTTTTTCTCCATTTTTCTACTATGCTCAAGGGGTGGTGGTATGAAAATAAAGTAACCAAGCACTAGATATGGCATACTGCAATTCTTGGACCTTACATAAGGAATATAATTTTTCTACTTTGGCATGAAAATTTAAGAATATAGACATGTTTTTCCTTATCTTTACACTCTTTTATAGGCTCAAATGTATCGATTAATGTATTACTATAAAAATACAATGTGGAAAAATGATTAGAATGAGGTCCAATACGTCTCAACTCATGAATTGCATTATTATTTTAATCCTCACTTAACTCTAATATACATTTATCAATGGTGACAAAATCAATAAAAGTATGATAAAGTAATTGGTCCTCCAACTTTAGCTCCTCAATTTGGCTCATAAGAATCTTTTTGGTTTCACGCAACTCATAACTAAAATGTTGGGTGTCACATGCGTCAACCATTGCATTCAAATTTTCTTTTAAGTTGTAAATATCCAAGACAAACCTGTTAACCTTTTGATTAAACTCCTCTTTTTTTCCAGGAGCGTCAACATGTTTAGCATGCTCTCATTGTGCTCTCATAATATATCTATCTCACTCATGCAATAATACACTATATCAAAAGGGTAAGGATCAATAAAGAAAGAGTCCTCATCAGTCCACCACTTTCTCTTTTAAAGATTTCATACCTAGAAGAGAAGCAAAATATAAGAAATAAAACCTAAAAACTTCTACACCTTTAACCGATTAATCCACAACTGTATTTTTTGACAATAGTGCCAAAATTTTATGTCACCCAAAACTACACCTCAAAGAACTATAAAGAGGTCAATGTCAAAATATAGTAACCCAACTAGGTTGGGGTCGATCCTACCGGAAACAGACCAGACTATCTCTCAAACTTGTTGAAATCACAGTGCAGTGCAAAAAAGTGAACTGTGGGAATTGTCGTAATTAGTAGAAAGTAAAAAGAATTTGGATGCTTATGGTTGTAAACAATATGATATGAACACTAGGATTGTGTTCCTCTTGGCTTCTATCTCCGTAGATTTATGGTGCTCTGTCGAACTATCCCAATAGATTGTATGCAGAATCTAACCAGTTATGTATCATCAACCATTTCTCAACACCCTTTGGTGAATTTCACTCATCTCCTGTCAATATCAAAGTATCACATTACAAACCCTTGTCTTGGATCCCAAATTAACTATCTTCCCTCGATCTCAAGTTAATTATATGAGATGGCATGCTAATAAGATATGCAGGTAAATCTCAAATTAGTGTTGTGATTATCTTTTCTTAATCTCTACCTTTGAAGTAAGTAGTGAATATAGGTGGGTTATTAATATTGTCCACCGCTACAAAATTAATTAAACTATAGAAAATCATAAGACATGAAAATAGATTGATCTAGAATGACCTTGCACTTCCTCTATATTGTTATTCCGTCAAGGGTTCCTACAAACCTAGATAGAGGAGTTAGCCATTCATAGTTTTGAAACAATCCATGGAATTCGTATATGAAATCCTAGAAACAACCTAACAATAATGAAAGAAGAAAACCCAAAAACTCAAATCAATTAATTAACTAAAAACCAAGAACAGCAGAATCCAAAAATCAATAGTCAATCTTGGAATCAAAATATATGTGTAAGATTATAAAGAGGATAAAACATGCCCCCAAGGGCATATATCTAATGGAAAATGTCATAAGGATATTTTGTAGATTACAAGAAAACTCTAGAAAAAAATTCCTAAACAAATAAGGAAAACTTGCATCGTTGGCCACTTACGGGCTGTAGGTGGTAGGCTACAGGTTCCATACATCTTCTGCAACTTGAAATCTCTCTGAATCTCCATTTTCTGTCACCTATGCACCTACCTATCACAAGTATTTGGTACTTATGCCAAGTAGGTGCTGGCATAGGAAGTCACTTTTCAGCTTTTGACTCTCTTTTTCGATTAGCTTCTAGAACCTATTTCCTATAAAATCAGTATAAAAGCACATCATCTCCAACAAAATAAACCTAAGTAATTGTATTTTTCTTTGTTTTAAGAATCAAAAGTGCCACTAAATCATGGCACATCAACACCCTCAACTTAGATATTTGTATGTCCTTAAGAAGTACAACATGACAAAACAACATACTGATGTGTAACCAAGAGAAACGTAATACACCTATGGTAGTCAATTTCAATTTAAGATTAAGAATATCCCCATTTTTATTTCAATACTTCAAAACCAATTGTGTGGATATCAATGTAGCACAACTTTGTGACACAAAGGAATTATGATATGGTGTTACATTAGCAATAAACAATCATGCATATGTATAAGTTACACTACCCAAATAATTAAGCAGCTAGCTACACAACTCATGTACCCTTACAACAAAGAAGTCCCACTCACTCAATAAAATCAGGAATGTTAATGCAAGGATGATCATGAGACACTTCCACTCACAAAGAAGTTGCAACAATGTGCCTAGAATACCATCGTCTTACCCTTATTTTCTTTACCGTAGCTTTCAGATAGTCGGGTTAGGATCACTGTAGGACTTTAATTGTCTTGTAATTTAGGATTGGTGGTAGGTATGGTGCATATCTAAATTTAGTGACTAAGCCTCCTTTGCACTACAATCACTTTTAGCTGAAAACCTAGAAATCAAATCCTAAACAAAAGAGAAAAACTTACATCGGTGTCCACCTATGGTACCACTTACACGCTGTAGGTGGCTCATAAAGACCATAGGTGGAAGGTCGTAGGTTCTAGACTTCTTCTATAACTTGAAATCTTTATGAGTTTAACTTTTCTTTCACCTATGCACCAACCTAAACCAAGTAGGTGGTACCTACGCCAAGAAGGTGCAAGTATAGGTCGTCACTTTTTAGTTTTCGACTTCATTTTCTTCCGGCTAGCTTCTAGAACCTATTTTCCTAAAAATGCATCATGAAAACACATCATATCTAACAAATACACTTAAGTAATTACATATTTCTTAGGTTTAAGCATCAAAAGTTCTATGAAATTATGGAACATCACCCGTCATTTTTCAAGGGTGCATGTAATCAATATCTTTGAATATGGTGGAGGATAATATAGAGGTATTTATGGATGATTTTTCTATTATGGGTGACACTTCAAAATTGTGTCTTGAAAACATAATCAAAGTACTCGATCAATGTGTTTAAATAAATCTAGTGTTGAATTAGGAGAATTACCATTTTATGCTAAATGAGGAAACTATGCTTGAGCATAAGATTTTGGGACAAGGCATTCAATTTGACCAAGAAAAAGTTAAAAGTTATTTTCAAGTTACTCCCTTCTATCTTTGTAAATGGTGTTCAAACATTCGTTAGTATGTTAATTTCTATAGATGGTTCATCAAAAAAATTTTCAAGATTGCTCATCCTATGTGTATTATATTTGAAAAGTAAGCAAAATTTCAATTTCATAAAGATTGAGTGAGAGTGTTTAATTGTATCAACAAGAAACTTCTGTCAGATCCTATCATTGTGGCCTTGAATTTGGCACTTTATTTTGAATTAATGTTTGATGCAAGTTGTTTGGCAGTTGATTCATCTTAGGACAAAATAATGACAAGATTTTTCATCCTATCTATTATGATGGCATGTCATTGAATGATGCACAAGGAAGTTATAGGGTTATGAAGCAAGAATTACTTATCATAGTCTATGTTTTTGAAAAATTTATGGCCTATTTATTGGGAATAAAGGTTATTGTGCATACCAACCATTCGACTCTTTGATATAAGGTGGTTTTTTATCCTTTAATAGTTTGATTTTGAATCTAAGGATTAAAAAGTTGTAAAAATTAAGTTGCAAATTAACCGTTGAGGTTCGTCAATGAAAATAGAATTTCCAACACAATTACCCTCACTTAAGGGTAAGCATTTTGTACCCGAATAGTGGACAAAGATGGGACTCTATTCAGACTATAATTTTTCCAAAACGTCCACTCTAATAGAAGAATCACAAAGGATTTTATAGCCAATTAAAAAATTAAAAGCAAATTTAAATTGGGCAGAATAACAACATGTAATAGAGAAGATCATGGGCTTACCAGGTGATAATTTCTCTAGAAATAGAGAAAAATTTCCTATGGCTAAGCCCTCAATATTTAGATAATAAAATTTTGAGTGTCAAAGAAGGGTCTTAAATGACCCAGCGATCACCTCTCTTATTGAAGAATCACCATAGGTATGGTGCCTCTTAGGTAGTAGATTTCATAAATTGAAGCCTCTAGGGTAGCGAGGCTTTGCAAAAGTAGGTAAAGTACCGCTGAAGTTGTCCTCCAAAAGTAGAGACGGCCTGTATAAAAGAT
Source organism: Capsicum annuum (assembly GCF_002878395.1). Taxonomy (NCBI): domain Eukaryota; kingdom Viridiplantae; phylum Streptophyta; class Magnoliopsida; order Solanales; family Solanaceae; genus Capsicum; species Capsicum annuum. The sequence goes on along the minus strand of NC_061118.1, from coordinate 12,376,740 downwards.
TCTCCTAATGTCATTGGGCATCACTATTGTGTTAAGCCTTTTGTAGGATTTGTTGTGCATATGTAGCACAAGCTCTGCAGAAGGCTACACCAAGGTACAACTGCACCAAAAAATCAAATCAAATAGTCAAATTCCTAACTGGACCCTCGAGATTCATTTGGAATCTCTTGAATGCAAAGTGAACATGCTACGAAACTGAAAATAACATTTTGGACTCAATTGAATAAAAAACAGCTAATGGAGGTTTTCTTGATGAAATGTCGATCAAAGTTAACAATCTCCAAAATTTATTAAAAATCCAACCCTATACCTAATATGCATTTGAAACCCTTGAAACCAAACCAAAGGTCCCACTAGTCTAAAAGCACCTTCCAAAGCTAATTGAATTGATAAAATTATAATCCAAGTCTATTTTCGAAAATTGATGACTTATGTTGAACTCTCTTAAGTTAAAGCCTCCAAACTAAAAAATAAACTAAATTCAAACTAAACACCTCGGGAACTGGGTCACCCATCCCCCCAAATCACAAATATTATGTAGAAGTAACAAAAAGGATCAAAATAGTAAAAATACATGAAAATACGAAAATGACCAGAAGGGTTATAAAAATTTCCCATATCATTCATTAACTAGATGCTTGATATGTTATTTGGAAAGTCATTTTATTATTTCTTTGAAGGATACCTGGTATACAATGAGAATAGTATTTCACTTTAGAAAGATCATGAAAAAACTGCTTTTGCATATACTTATGGAATATTTGTTTTTAGTTAGATGCCATTGGGGCTACGTAATGCCCCAATCACCGTTTGGAGGTGTGTGATATATATTTTCTTAGATATGGTCAAACAAATTTTATCTGTCTTCCTGGATAATTTCTCAAAAGATAGAAACTCCTTTGATGAGTATCTTGGTCACCTTGATCAAGTTTACAAAATATGTGACGAAACTAATTTGATTCTAAATATGGAAAATGTCACTTTATGGTAAAAGAAAGAACATTGCTTTATCATTAAAACTCAAAAAGGGAATTGAAGTAGATAAGTAAAAGGTGGACATCATTTTTAATCCTTCATAAGCTGAGTCGATGAACCAAACCAAATTGAGAAAACAGAGGACTAATGTCTTGGATTGGCTGGTTTGATGTTAGAAAAAAAAATGATCGTTTTTAGCTTAGTTTGATATTGACAAAGAAAAATATAGACGAACCCTAACCAAGCTGATATAATGCATATATAATGTTAATATTTTAATAATTAAAAACTATTAAGCATAATCAAGTTTTCAGATACTTTTTACATTAGATTATTGCCTTCAATGTTTATATATATTGTTTTAGATTTGGACTTATAAATATTGGTTATTTCTAAAGCGCATGATTCGAAATGCAAATCCAAAGTGGAAATAAAACTTAGTGAGAGAAAAGAAATTGCAATATTTTCAAGATAATATCAAATTGAAAGTATCCTCTCCTCATTTCTTTCACTCTGTGATAGTGTGTTTATAAATCAGTTTCCATTGGAAATAGTAAGGCAATAAAATCTCCCATCCCAAGACTTTTATACTAACTCCTACCTCAAGTGTTTATGTCATTCCATTTGAGAATCAAAGAACTTAAAGTATCTTCTCCTCATTTATTTCACTCTATGCTAGTGTTTTAATAAATAAGTTTTCATTGAAAATAGTTAGGCAATAAAATCTCCTATCCCAAGTATTTTATACTAAATCCTACCTCATGTGTTTCTATCATTCCATTTGAAATCACAAACTTAGTCACTACAGTGCAAAAAAGATACTATCGAGAAGGTTTTTTTTTGTGTTCTTCCTACAATTTTTGTTGGTATAATTTTTAAACACTGGTATTGGTTTGTATGCATTAAAATTGTTGGTATATTTCTTTCTAGTTTATTAGTAGTATCTTGATTTTCTAAATTTTTTATTTCTTTGAATATTGTATATTCCAAGTACAACTTTATTTATAGTGTCATTTTGTAAAACTGAGAGAATCGAAAAAAAATTAATAAATTGACTTTATGCTGGTTTGATTTGATTTATAGATTTAATAAATTGATATAATTGGTTTAATAATTTTTTTAATGAAAAATCAAACCAAACCGACGTATGTATACACATACACACACATTTATTTATGGAAGTGCAGAGTTTTCAGGGACACAGGCTTCTACGTGCATTCTATGAAGAATTTTTCAAGGATTGTGAATCCCATGTGCAAACATTTTGAGAAGGATGACAAATTTTTGTTAGATAAGATATGCCTGAAAGCCTTTGAAACCTTAATGGAGTTTTCTGACAATGGATCCTATTATCATTACTCCTGACTGGACCCTTCTATTGGAGCTCATTTATGATGCATGTGGATATCTATTCAGGATGTAATAGGCCATCAACATGATAAAATATACCATCCAGTCTAGTATACAAGAAAGATCTTGAATGTTCCTATGTTTTGGTAGCTATAGTATATGCCTTTGAGAAATGTACGACATATCTACAAGGAAATAAGGTGATAGCTTACACTAGTCATGTTTCACTGAGATATTTGATTGAAAACAAAATGCAAATTCTAGGTTGATCTGATGGGTGATTTTACTTCAAAAGTTTTCTAGGTGAATATAGAAAGAGTATAAAGAATAGGATAACTCATTAAAGTTAAAAGAGGCAAGTAGGTTAAAAGGTTAGCTAGAAATTGATAATGAGTTCCCTGATAAATGCTTTTTTGCCTAGACTAGTGTGACAACACCATAGAATGCTAAAATTAGCAATTATTTGGGAATGGACCTCATTATTGAAGAAGCAAAATCATATTAGAAAAAATTTCCTGAAAAACTGGAGACATTACTTTTGGGATAAATAGTATTTATTCTACGTTTGTGCCAATAATAGGGTCACGGGGTGTGGTTTCTTAAGAAAAGATTATGACTATTATGAGTCATGTCATGATTCACATGTTAGAAATTACCATGGAAATATTCATATTTCTAAAATATTTTAGATGGAAGTTACACTTTCCTATAATATATCATGATGACAATCTACTGACAAAATCATGGGACCAATGCCAACATTAAGGGTCTATCTCAAAAAGATATGAGATTCCTTTGTAATTTATCATGGACGTAGTGTTATTAGATGTGTGGCAGATTGAATTTATAGGTCCCTTTGTAAGTTCTCCCGAGATGTAATATATACTAGTTACTGCAGATTGTGTCCAAATGAGTAGAAATTGTATCATTGCCTTATAATATAGTGAAAAGGCTCACTGCACTCTTGGAAAAAGATTATCTTCACTTGATTTGGCACCCCAAATTTCTATAATTAGTGATAGGGGATCCCATTTCTACTAATAAATTTTCACAAACTTACTGCAGAAATATGGGGTGAAACATAAGGGGGAATCCCATATTATCAAAAAAACATGTGGAAATTGAAATCTTCAAATAGAGAGATCAAAGAATTCTAGCTAAAACTTTTAATGAATACCATACTATCTGGTAAAAAGCAATATATTTTCTACATGGGCTTATAGAACAACAATCAAAACTCCGATTGGGGCATTTTTTTTATAGTCTGGTGTTTGGAAAAGCTTGTCTTTTGTATGTTGAATTAGAGTATAAGGCAATGAGGGTCTTAAAGAAGCTAAATTTTAAGTGTAGAGAAGCTTAACAAAATGAATTTAGGCCTACAGTTTATGAGAGTGCAACCTTGAATAAAGAATAGATGAATTGGGTTTCATGATAGGAAGATTATGAAGTGAAAATTTCTACCCGATGATCTAGTTTTGTTGTTAAAGTCAACATTAAAGATTTTTTTATATAAATTAAGGTCTTAATGGCCAAGTCTATTCAAAGTGGTAAATGCATCAGCATACAGGGTTGTTGGGTTACTCACTTAAGATGGTTTATGAATAGTAAAAGTTAATGGGAAAGGAGTCAAGAACTATTTAGGCAATGATGAGGATTAATGTGGTAGATAAGTACCCTTTGAGAGATTTTGAACCTCCCTAAGGAACTAATTGAAAGACTTTCTACATCACGTGTGATGTTAAATTAAGTGCTTATTTGAAAGCACTAATGGTATACTAGTTTTTCCTTTTGCATATCTGCAGTCTATTACATGTTCTTTTTGGCATACTACATAATATTCATCTTTTTTACTAGTAAAAATATTTTTTATTGTTGGTATTTTAAATATTTTCTCTACACTTAAATCTAATTCTTTTCCTTTTATTTCATCAAATATATTACTGTCAAATATTATCTTTTGTTCCGTTCCTTCATCATTTAAATATTCTTCCTTTGTTATTATTTTTATATCTTCTTCAGTCATTTGATTCATCTATTTCGCTATCTATTTCATTATCTGTTTCGTTTTCTGAAATTTCATATATACTATCTTCACTTTCTAATTCATAATCTATATAATCTATCTGCATATATTCGGTATTATCTATTTTTATTTCTGATATTTGTTTATTTTTTGGATTTTTAGGTAATTTACAATCTCTAGTAGAGTCACCTCTTGGTTTTTTTTAATCAGTTCATTTTCAAGATTTTATTTTAATGTTAAAGAAAGTGAAAGTGTAGGTATAACTGAGTCTACAATCTAACTTATTCTATCCTTATGATAGATTGGTAGGCAACTTTCTTAAGGGAATAAGTCTTGTGTAGTTTTAAGTATAATAGAGTAGGTTTGACTTATATGGTGGTAGCTCATTTCCTTATGACTTGAAACATATTTTTATTGTAAAAATGAAACCCCTTAGAAGAATTATTATATGAACTCCTATTTTATATTTTGACATGTATCTCTTTTGTGAAACAAAAAACTGCAAAATATTTACATTACTTGTTTGGGAGTTTGAATCACTATCAAAATAAATTCTAGTGCCATTGTTTGAGTAATTAGCTGTTGTTTATGTGTTTATACATGAAATGTAGAACTTGTATGGTTAGTCGTGCCAAATGTTCAAGAATAACTTAGTTATTGATATGAACTTACCCATTCTTTATGAAACTAAAGCTAGTTTAGTCTACATGATCCTTCCAAATGAAAATATTATCCTAGTCTCCCATTATGTACTTTTGAACATTTTTGTTAGCTAGCCATAACTGGAAACTCATGTGCTCTGTGTAAACATAACCTTACTTTTGGAATCCTTCTCTCCTTGACTCTTAAAGTAAAAAATGAGGCTTAAAATGCCTAAATTTGGGGTGAAGGGTAAAATGAATAGTGATAGTTGAAACTTCAAACTTAAGCTAGATGTGAGAAAGAAGTTATGTATAAACCATGATCGAGTTTGGAAGAAAAGAAAAAGAATGAGAAATCAAATCTAGAAGAAAGAAACAAAAGTTAATAAAAGAAACACACTAGATTCACCAAAAGCAAAGAAATGGGGAAGTAGAGAATAAAAGGCTAAATAGGAGTGTCATGACACAAATGGTCGTGAGTGGCACGCACACTACCCCTCTGATGGAAGAACAATCTAACAAAGATTTTAACCCCTTCATTAAATAAGATCAAGGCAAAATAGAAATTAAATAATTCTAAAACTAAATAAAATAAATAAATGCTAAAAATCAAAGCTATTAAATCTCGAAAATCATAGTCACCATACAGGGACGCTAACAAAAACTATCAAAGAATTTATCAATAAATAGAAAAATGAAATAACTCCATTAAAGAAAGACAATCGCTACTATGAAGACTCATGGAAGCCTAAAATGCGAGTATCTCACCCTCTAATAGGTCAATTGGATGTACTAGAGATGTTTACTTCTGAATCCCTGGAATACAGTTTTCACTAAACAACAGAAGAGTGCAAGAGTAGTATTAGTACAAATCACTATGTTCTAGATCGACCGACTCAACTTAGTAATAATTATAAATCATAATTTAAATAAACAAGTAGATAAGGTCATCAAAACATAACAAGTAGCTTAGTCAATCAAATTAATCGTCTCAAATCAGAGAAATGTCAGCAAACTAAGTCATATAAGCCACCAATAATTATCATACGTACTCACATATTCTACAATCTCACCAGTTATATCTGCCCTGACTTAATTTCTTAGGTCATGATGGTACCTACTATAACCCACCAGTAGGTAACCCAACCAATAATCTGGAACATCCAGCAATATATTATGAAGAGAATTGAAAGAAATAGGGGAAAACAATCAAATAAGGTGATTATATAAAGTTGAAATCCCAAAACCTAGTGAAGTCAGTACAAGAGATTCCAATATTATAAAAAGTGAAATACAGAATAAATTTATATGTAAAAACCATTGCTACAATACAAAATAAAAATAAGTGTAATCAGTATCAGGGAGAGTAAGAAGATGCCAAATGGCAGGATCTCACCTCAAATCTCTAATCCATAGTGCGATGCACAGATTACACATTAACAAAAAGAACTCGTAATATGATTTATAGGCTACAAAAATGTAGTATGAGTTCCAAACACATGGTATTCAGTAGGTATTAGACAACAAAGCTCCAAAGATAATGAAGCATAAAGTCAAAACCTACAAGAAACTACCCAAGAAACTAAACATAAAATGCTAATGGAGCAATTAATATAAGCTATCTTATACTAATATTATTCATAGAGTAAATTACAATATCGTATATCAGTAGTCAATAAAAAAATGAGGTGTGAAAGAAGGATATATAGTAGTAATGCAAGGACAAAGGATAAATATACAATATCAATGGACAAGGAAAGAAATGTATATATGGTGATACTATATAAATGCATACATATATAGGAATAAACTCAAAAGTAATAACCTGGTGGAGCCAACCTAACATCTCAATGATCATAGCCATGTAAGGCATCTAATACTATCATTGTCTAGCCTCTAATAAAAGTGTAACTAATCATGACTAAAAGAGTGTAAATTGGTATTTCTATTGTCTGAGATTAATGTCAAAACTAAATTTGCATAATAGCATAGAAAGGGTCGAAATCTCTTTCGACTAAAGTAAATAGTAGTGTTAAAATAGTGTATTAATAACAAACAAGAATCAATATGGGTCTAATTTCCAATATAATAAATGTAGTTCTAAAAGCTCATAATTTGTTAAGTAAAGTGGTATAATTAACATTATAGAATATGTCCCTTTTAAAAGTAAAAATTGGGAATAAATTATTTTTTAGAAAACAACAGTAAAATCAAGGGTTTGTTAGAATAGTACTGCTAAGTGAGCATGAATGTGCCTAAATATATGCATCTCGTCTCCAGTATTTAGACAATACATTAATAAGCACCTAACATTCTATCAGCTAAATAATGCCCTTTAAAATTAGAATACTCATCTAGTGTCCAATTGGTATCGTAACAATAACCCTGGGCCCAAAAGTATATAATTAACAGAGTAAAGCCTCATAACTCGAGAACCTACGGTAAATAAGGGTGTAAAGTCACTAAAGGATCTAAGTAGGGGTAAAGTCATTGGATTCACTAAGTCAAATGGTAAATCCTATACTAAAGGGATCCTTAATATTAAAATACACTTAACATCCTTATAATCAAGGATGGTAGGATTCTATGACCATAGCGAATATTCTATAGCCATTTTATAATCCATACCTAGCATGCAATATATAGTATACAAATTCTCGTAGCGAAAAGTAGACAAAGCCTACCTCGATGTTGAATCGCATTTAAGAACCATCTAAGAACTTCTCATCTTTGATCCATGATCCATAAATAATGTTGAACTATCAAAATAATAATCTGCAAGTTAATAAAAGTAAAATGATACTCTTATTGCAGTATAAATCTTTGGGTAAAAAATGGGCCCATGGGGCTCACCTACAGAATATTAAAATTAAAAATGTCATAAGGTCCCCCAAAGGATAAGGAATGTATTCTCAAAAGCTTAGCACAATTAAATCATTAATAGAGGCTCAAATCAACATTGAAAGATAATGGAAAAATATGATTGCTCAAGTTCTTACGCTTTAGACCCTCCAAGAGTTGAGTAATTGAAGTAGCCTAGTTGTTGAAATAATCTCAACACTGTCAATGGTAACAGTCCAGGTAATAAGTCATGAGGTCAGTAACGAGTCGTTAGGAAGACTCATTGTCTAAATAGGGAGGTCACCCATGTGTCCTTCTTTGATCACAAGTCTTCGTCATGAGTCAGGATGATGGGTAATGAGTCGTGGTGAGTGACTCATGGTCATAACAGTGAAGGATGAGAATTTTGACACTCAGGTCACGAGTCTAGGCAACGACTTGTGATCAGTTGTCATGAGTCATTAGCCAAGTCGTGACAACTATCCCTTATTTTTCCTGCATGCTTTAATTGGGGTCATTTTGATATTTTCCTCCCTTTACAATATTCCCACAACTTAAAAGCACTCTAAAGGACCTTTTATCTTTAGTCATCATGATTATAACATCATTTTCTCCATTTTAACTCCCAAGGCAAAAACACTAGTATTTTATAAGCGATTCATCAATTATGCTCCAAAACTTGATTTCTCTATAATTTCTTGGGTATTTTAGGCATGTATCTCATCCCTAAAGTTGTATTTATCATTATGGAATAAATCAGCTAAAAGATCAGGCGATTTCATTATTGGGTTTGAACTTGGATTGAGGTACTTTGATGGTGAGTACTTGAATTGATTTTTTATTATTTTAAATATGATATTCATGATTTGATTAATGCTTTGGGGCAAAATATGTGCGTTGCTATAGGGATTGGAATGGGTAATATGGGTTTTTCTAAAATTGATGGATTTTGTCTTGGTAATGACATTAAACTTAACCCTCCTTCATAACTTTGGTTTTGAATAATCTATTTGCATGATTTAACCTACTTTTTTACATTTCATTGCATTAAAGGAGAATGTATGGTAAAAATTGTTTTGAAAAGCCTTGGTGGGAATGGTTGGGACTTTAAATGAAGCTTGGATATCTAATGGTAAATTGAATTAGTTTGGCATAATTACATAAGCTTTCAAGAATAATTGGTATGATTATACCAGGTTGGTAAATGCCTTAATATAAGACTCTTGGGTTAACAGTTAGCTTTATTTCCAAAAACAATTTGAATTTGGGCTTAAGGGGATTATGTAGCACACCATAAATATATAGTACCATTGTGACTAACACTGGAAACCACATTTGCTAGCATAGGGGTAAATATGACAACGTGCTTGCTTAACAGATTACATTTTAGGATAGCTAGAGCCTTGGTGTCTTTAGCCCTTTTTCAGTTTCCTCAGTTCATGTGACTAACACGCACTAGGGTCCTTTTAGCAGGGGAAGTTGAACTCATATAACTTGTAGGTGAATTTAGGATAGATCAAGCTACATAGTTTAGGTCAATGGTTAAACTCTCATGGATTATGACCCTTGTACCTATTCCGTCATCCTATATATAAAATTGGTATGCATGTGGTTTTAATTGGTTTTGAAAATTGCATTAATTTATAACTTTCCCTGAGTTTCATTCAAGTGTTTATCCCACTGACAGTCCCTGGATACTACATCATTTCATGATGTAGTCTGAGGGTTTTTCTATTACCTTTGCATAATATTAGGTGGTCTGGTTCTTCGGTTGATTTGTTGCGAAGTGGTGAGCCTCCCTCTTTCGGAAAGCCCTACAATTTCATTAGCTTTTATTTTAGATTTTGGGAATTGTGAGTTTTTTTCATGGTTGAGGGCATGTCCTGACCTAATGTAGTATTCTAGTTTTAGAGGCTATTGTGGACAAGTATGGGATGGTCATTCATTTTGACTATTATTTTACATTGGGTTTATCTATTCTTTTTTTAAAGAATTTTTTAGGGGCTGAGCAGCACCCCTAGGATTTTTTATTTAACCACAAGAGAAAATATATATAGAAGGGGGCATAAACCTGACCTCAATTGGTGCAACAACATATGAAAGAATAACACTAAACGGGAGTTACAATATACAAGTATGCTAAAACAAATATGATATGCTTATGCCTTCTTTCTAGTTCTTGCCATGTACTAAGGTGGTTCCTGTAACTTGTTCACATTCCTTCTCTAGAATCTTGGCATGCCCAGTTTATCTAGTTAAAAGTAACCTATTGTATCTGATGGGAGCTAACAACTGTGGAAATAATGTTGTGGCTGGTTGGGTTGGTGGCTAACTTTTGATAGGGCATCTGCTACAAAGTTAACTTCTCTGTAAACGTGTCTACAAATACATAGATGAAGTTGTGAAATGACCTTTAGTAAGGATTCCATAAGGGGTTGCAGGTGCTATGGTATTGGTATTTGTTTTCTTATCCATCTGACCAGGAGCTCAGACTCCACCTCTATCACAACCTTCTGTATACCATTACTCAGACACGAAGATAGACCTTATATAGCAGCCTCCACCTTTGCCTGGTTATTAGTCCCCTACCTCAAGAAAGCAGTATAGGCATAAATCAGATCACCATTATGATCACTAATAACTACCCCTGCACCAATCCTTCCAGGATTAGTGAGTGCACTGCCATCAGAATTCAATTTGACTATTTGAGATGGTGGTTTACTCTAACACACAGTTCTCACTTTTGTCTCTTGGCTATATTTCTCCTCATATGATGCCAGGTTGGACCAACCAGAAGGCTAGGAGATGTAAGGAAATGCATTGTATAGCAGAAGGGACATATCTTTATAAATCAGAAATTTGACTCTGGCTAATTGGGGTTGTTTGTCACCATATTTAACAGCACACCTATTCTTCCATAAGTTCTATCATTTGATTATTGGAAGAGCCTGAAACACCAGTTTATGGGCTCTATTGGATGCTCTAGTTTTCTACCACTTCAAGAGAAGATTCTTGATTGAGGCAGGGACATGAGTAATTCCCATAGTTAAAGAGAAATATTTCCATAAATGGTTTGCAAAAGGACCCTTAATAAAGGTGTGAGGAATATTTTCCTAGACAAAATTAAGACAATAGCAAAATGGAGAGGGGCTATACCAAAGTGACTAAGCCTTTCCTTTGTAGGTAATTTCTTCCTCAGATCTCTCGATCTAAGAAAGAAGCATTTGAATGGGATCAACTTATGCTAGATATGACTATTCAGCAGTGTTATTTCTCTGTGCTCTCTAGTCAATCCCTAGGCAGATGAACAACTGATGTCACCATTTAGATTTAGAGTCCACGGTGGGGAGTCAGAAATCCCCTTCTGATACTAGAATAAAGTTTCGAGGATAGACTATAGAAGATAAGGAGGAAGTACAGTAGATAACTTCTGCATATTCCACTCACCATCAAGTAGGAAAGTAGCTACTTTGCATTAATTAACCTTACACCATCCAGTCTGTAATTATGTAGTGCTCCAAAACTGGACCAATTGTCCCACCATAAAATAACAATTACTCGATTTGATTCTCCATAAAATATGTTGCTCAACTTCCTTCTTGTTCTTCATCATAGTTTCTATACAAGTGATTTCCCAGAGCACCTTTTCCTTGCTACAAAATTCGTTCTCTTGCAATACTTAGCTAGTAAAAATATCTTCCAAAGAGTGTTCCTGCTTCAGAATATCCACTATTGTTTTAACTGCATACATGTATTAGCAAGGTGTCTAACACAAATGCCACCTTCTGCAGCTGAGAAAAATAGTTCCTTCCAAGAGTCCCAATGATATTTCTTCATGTTATCCTTCCAACCCCAAATGAAATCAACGAATGACACAATGGTTGGTTTATAATAGTTTTTGGAGGAATGTAGGCAAAAAGAATATGAATAGGGATAGACTGCAAAACATGTTTTATTAGTACAATTCTACCACCATAGCTAAGCAATTTAGAGTTCCATCTTGCTATTTTAGAAGTCACATTGCTAACCAGCCCAACATAGTGAATGACTCTTTGTCTTCCAATATAAATGGGACAACCAAGGTAAGTAATGGGGCTGTGTTTTTGTTGAAATCCAATTTCTTCTTTAATTCTTGAGACCGTGGAGGGAAAAGCTTAATCTGGTAGCAGGAAATAACTCTTGTTCTTATTAGTTAGTTGACCAAAAACTATTTCATAATAAGCTAATATCTTCATAACCTATCTTGGAGTGTTTTTTCTCAGTAGTAAATATGATGATATCATTTGCAGAGATGAGCTGATTAATCTAGGGTCCTTTTTTATCTATTTGAAAACCATAATGATGAGGGTGATGGTGTAAGTTTTTTAGAGCTCTTGATAATACTTTAGACCCTGGAATGAACAGAGCAGGGGAGAGGGGATCATCCTATTTCAGTCCCTTTATAGAATGGAATATTCTATATCTAGTACCATTCACCAAAATTGAGTACCAATTTTTTGACAAGGTCCTCCAAATCATGTGAATAATGGGTTCACCAAAGCCAAATCTTCTTAGTACAAGGCAAGTATATGACCAAGATACCCCGTCATATTCTTTGGCTATGTCCAGCTTAATAATAATATTTTCTCCTACAACTAGTTTCTTAATGACACTAATGATCTCCTGGGCAAGCATTATATTTTCAGCAGTATTCCTACCTCTCACAAATCCTGATTGATTGCTAGAAATAAGGGTGGTAAGGATGGGAGCTAATCTAAGGTAAATGAGTTTAGAGATGACTTCGTTGGTAAATTTTCTCAAACTAATAGGTCTTTACTTAGAAAGCTTATTGGGGGGAAGTACGTTAGGGAGAAGAATCAGACAAGTATGAGTAAAGTATTTTAGCATAGCATGACCACAAAAAAAGAAAATCACCACTTGAAGGAGGTCGATACCAATAATATGCCTTTAGGATTGAAATAATTTACAATTCATACCATTAGGACCTACTGTTGAGTGAGTACTCATTGATAAAACCACATCCTTTACTTTATCTAGAGTAGGAATAGCCTAGAGAATCTTATTTTGATAATTAATATAGCATCCTCCACCTTGAGATGTCTGATATATTCAGCTTGTGTTCTGTGGAATTCATGTTTTTTCTCACTAGTATCATTGTAGATTAAGTTTTCCTCATCTACCTTGACCTTTGCTTCATAACTTTTTACATTGGGATAGATGTCACCAAATGCCTATTTAGACCATTTACTTAGAGTAAAAGTTAGTCTTTTCAGTTTCTATTGAAATCTCCACATGGGTGTTCCTTCACGGGGCTTTTGCCAGTAAGTTTCCATAGTATTAAGAAATTTGGGATGCTCTACCCAACAATCTAGGAATTTGAAGTATTTAATGTGGGACTCCACCCCTTTTTGCATTTCCAAAAGTAGAGGACAATGATCACAACCCACAGAAGACAAGTAAATAATGTTGAACATTGGCATTTCCTTCAACCAAGCATCTGATACCATTGCTCTATCCAATCTTTTCCATATTTGAAATTGAATGCCTCTTATATTGGACCAAGTGAACTTGGGACCATGGAAGCCCAGGTTAGTTAAACCACAAGCTTTAATTAACCCCAAGAATTCAAAGCTCTTCCTCATATCATAAGGGTTACCTCCCAACTTTTCACTTATTTTAGTAATCACATTGAAGTCTCCAATTATGCACCAAGGTAATTTTGATATAGACAGTTGAACCAGTTTATTCCATAAAGGTCTTCTTGGTGTATCTCTGCACTTAGCATAAACAAAGGTCATTAGATAGGCTTAATACAGAGCAAAATGGGTAATTGAGCAAGTAATCTGTTGTTCATCAGTAGCAATGATGTCACAAGAAATATCCAGGGACCAAAATATCTAGATTTTGACATTAGAATTGCATAGAGCATGCTCCATCTTAAGTTTTGTTTTGTCTACTTCAACATAGATATTGCTGGAGAAAGGCTCCAGGATTGTAATCAAAGAGATATGGTGAATATTTATGAATTTTTTAAGTCTTTCTAGAACACCTTGGGTAAATATACCATTTGTATTCTAAACAAGATAGTTGATCATTTGATTGTTTTATGGGAATGAGCCTTGGTAAGAGGTATAGTTGTGTGACTATTCAAGCTGGTTACTGTGTCTTTGGTCCCTTTTCTTAATTTGATTAAAGATCCCCTAGGAGATAACCCTTGTTTGCTAGTGATGTGATTCACTTCTTTTACAAAATTCTCTTAATTTCTTGGATCAAATACATCAGTCATATTTTCATCAATCTTATCCAGTTGATCCAAGTTGAATCATTTATTTCATTCTTAGAGTATATCACTCTATATTCATCATCAAGCTCCTGAGGAAACCTCTGGGGATAAGTCTCAGTGACAATAGGTTAATCCTACACCTGTTTAAGAGCCACCTCTTCTTGAAAAGTAGGGGAAACCTCATGTAACTATGTAGAAGATTTCGCACCACTATCCATTCCCTCACTAAGCATCACTATATTAGGTTAATCTTGTAGCTGGTCAAGAACCACCATCTCAGCCTCTGGTACCATTTCAGGAAACATCACACCTTCACCAGGCATCTTTGTGTCCTCTAATTTTCTCAAATGATTCTTCTTATTAAGATCAGGTAACAGGATCCTGTTACTTTTATAAGCTATATCATAGTTATATTGCTTGGTATTATGAGACTCCTCTAGGTGTTGTGGCATTAGCTTGGAACCCCTCTCATTATTTCCTAGACAAATAATTATGGCATCAATATCTTGTTGAAGAGATGTAAATGCATTTGATGTAGATGGAGTAGAATTATCTTGGTGACCCCCTGTATACTTATTTAGAGACCTTGGCTTGATATCATTCTTTGGTTGTCACTACCCCTCCTTTTTTAGTTCTGCCACTCATTGATAGGTGCCTTGACTTTATCTGCATTTTGTTGCTACCTTATACCAGGTGAATTCTTCATCCTTTGGAATGTTTGAGACTCTTCTTCTTGATTACCTTCCCCCGGAGGATCCTCAATCAATTTTTGCATAGTAACTTTATGTTTTCCTCTGACAACACAGTATCTTGCACCATGCCCTTGATGTTTGCAATAGGAACAATACTCAAGAACCTCTTTATATAGAATGGTTTTCTATCTACCTTCACCATGTTCATCATTATCATGTCCCTACCAAATATATTGGGGCTTTGGCTTGGTAAGATCAATTTGCAACTTGACCTTAGCCACACTACCCCTAGTTTTTTTGTAAGTTGCCAAATCTAGAAACAATACCTTTCTAATAGGGGATAAGAGAGGTGTCACTACCTTCAAACAATAACAGTGTCAAGGAAGCTCAAGCAAGCTAACCCATATAGGGACTAATAAAGTTTATTCTTCAGGGTTAAATATAGGGGTCCTTAATTAAAATCTCATCAACTGTCCTTAGTTGTACATCTTCACTTTTTACCAAACTATTAAATGATCATATTCATTGTCCAGGTCAATGTACAGATGCTTGGAATTAAAATGAGTAAATTTGACCTTTCTTTTTAACTCCGTTTGTAAGATAAACTGTTGCCTAATCACCTCCATCCTTGGTATATTGTTTACGAATTTCCCAATCAAGGTAAACCTAAATCTCTATGCTAATTTCACTTTGTGATCCTCAGATCTAAATATAACCGCTGGAAGACCTTGTTGGTTGTTATTCTTAGGGGTTCAATTGGAATAAACTCAGCTTTCATAGGTTCTTGTGCTCTCAAGTTCATAACCAAATAGTGTGTAACCCTATGAATAGAGGGTTCACTTCCATGACCTGGTTTGGTCCATACACCAGTAGTAGCCAGGGACCCGATAGGTAAAGGAGCTCTATTCCCCGATATGGATATCAGAACCTCCACAGTGGTCTGCTTATTGAGCGATGTCAGGGGACTCACCATAGTAGGTTTCTCACTAGATGGGTGAATAGATGGAATAGGTGGCTTACCTCTATTATTAGACATTGGGAAATTCAGAATGGATTATGGTTAAGTTAGAACCAAGTATAACTTCTCTATTGGTATTAAATCTGATTGATCTTGTTCTGAATTGATTATCGATGTAAATTGAATAGAATTTTTCATCATCTTCCCTAATTTTCCATATATTTTTGATTGAGATTAGTTGATGAATGTCTGAGCCCAACGTAACTGGCCTTCTAAAATTCGAGTTGAGTAACCATCCTACTGGAGTATGTGCTGAGAGGTGAGTGGCACATGGGTGGATGGAGTTTTCTACAGAGATCGAATCCATGTATACCATTCCTGTGAGGAATTATCTTACGGCTGGAGAAGCTCCGCTGGTGGTTGAGAATCAATAGTACCAGTTGTAAATGGCGAGAAGTACCAAATTATAACTGCTAAGAGAGAGAATTTTTTGTCAAGAATAACTCAAGATCTGTCTAGGACTTGGGGAACTCTACTATTTATTTATTCTTCTTATTATCATGTTTGGTTAGCTGGCGATGTATTCAATTATTGTGTTTTAGATATTAGGCTAAGAGGGTGGTCTATGCACCATAGTGGGCTCGAGATACCCATCAAAACTAGGCCTTAGTTTGAGTCATGGCATGTTTAATATTAGAGCATGGGTCAAGGTCATTGGGTGTTAAAAAAGTTGTGTTGAGTAGAGTCCTTTTATAGGTATGTAGTGCGCCACACAGGGGAGGATACAAGGCATATAGGAATATTTCCCTTTCTTGTATTCTACTTGTGGGATATAGAGTCTAGTTATATGAATCTTCTCTAACTTCTGGCTTACTAACATGTTAGATCATGTCTCTTAAAGATCTGATAGTCATAGAAACTCTGTTTGACCCTTTGTCCTACCTGAGAAAAATATGGAGGGAACTTTCCCTTATTTATGAAGTGCAAACCTAGTCTAAGGTCCCTACTCTAGATTGTACCACTCTACATGAATTTTCACCAGTCCCAACTAGTCCTCTTTGGGCTTCTCGAGTTGGTGATACTCTTACTCATTCACCTCAAGGAGATATTTCTAATGCCGAGTTCTATCAGTTTATTCTTATGCTTTACCAGTCGGTGGCATCCAAGTCTTATTATTCTAATCATATTTGACCTGTTGTTAATTCATTTGAGGTCACTCAAGTTGGCCAGTTCATGAGGTTCAATCTCCCAACCTTTGCAGGCTCTAATGTTGAGGAAGATCTTAAGGAATTATTGATGAGATGGATTTCTTGATTTCTTATATCACTGGGAGTTGAAGAAAGCTAAGGCTAAAGAGTTTGTGAACTTTAAGTAGGGTAGGATGAGTGTGAAGAAGTGTACCCTAAAATTTCAGTAGCTATCCCATTATGCTCCAAAGTTAATGGCTACTATAAGGTCCCAAATAAGAAAGTTTACTTCTAGTTTATCTTGTAACTCAATGTTGGGAATGCATGGTTGTGATGTTTATTAATAATATGGACACTCTAGGCTGGTGGTTTTTATACAATAAGTGGAGGATGAGAAAAAAAATAGGTGGAGATGGGAGATAGGTTGAGCAAGAAGTTTAGATATTTGGAGCAGGGTACAAGTCAGTAGAACAATGGGAGAGATGGTAGGTAGTGGACTAAGAAGAAGAATTGGGAAATTCTATATTTGACAACTAGTGATCTTTATCCTAAGACTTCAGGTGATCGTCATTCTTTAGGCTATAGTTATCCAAAGAAACACAGTGCCCACTGTCAAGATAGTGGAGCTCAGTCATCCCTACCTTATCCTTCTTGCCATTTTTACGGATAGCTTCACTGATATTATGAGGAGGGAAGGAACTTGTCTTTCAATTCTGGTTAGCCTAGAAATATACAGAGAAATTATCCTATAGGTAATATTTCCACTAGAACTAATAAGGTACCGGTTGCCACTTCTTTGGCTCATACACCCAAGGGAGCCACTTTAGGTACAGACATTGGTTGGAATCATCTCTATGCTCTTGCTACATGTTAGGAATCTAAGGCATCCCCCAATGTTGTCACTGTTATGTTACAACTCTTTTGTCATAATGCTTATTGCTTGCTTGATCTGGGTTCTTCCCTATCTTATGTGATTTCTTATATGGTTGTACACTTTGGTTTTGGTCCTAAAAATATTTCCAACCCCTTTTTTGTGTCTGCTTTAGTGGGTGACTCTATTATCACTATAATAATCAATAAAGGTTTTGGGGTGTCCATTCTTCATAGGGAGACATTGATGGATATGATAGAACTTGATATGTTAGACTTTGATAAAATCTTAAGGATGGATCTGATTGGCTTCATTCGTGTTATGCTTCTCTGGATTGTAGGACCTAAAAGGCCAGTTTTTATTTACCTAATAACTGGCAATTGTATGGGAGGGGAGTTCGTTAGTCCCCAAAAAGGATGTTTATTTCCTATTTTAGATCTCAAAAAATAATATCCAAAATATGTCTATATTATCTAGTTCGGGTTAAGGATTTTGACTCTGAATGTCCTGCGTTGCAATATATCCCTATTGTGAATAAATTTCTTGAAGTTTTTCTCTATGATATTCATGGATTTTTTCTTGATAGGGAAATAAATTATGGGATTAAACTTCTACCGCATACCCATCCTATTCCTATTCCTCCATATAGAATGGCTCTAGCTAAACTTAAGGAACTTAAGGATTAATTTATGATTTTCTGGATAAAGGGTTCATTCTTCCTAATATTTCTCCATGGGGTGCTCCTATGTTTTTTTTGTGAAAGAAAGATAGGTCTCTTCAAATGTGTATAGACTATCATTAGTTGATTAAGGATTTGGTGAAGAATAAGTACCCTCTTCCTAGGTATGATGAATTTTTTTATTAGCTTCAGGGTTCTAAATGTTTCTTAAATATTAATCTTTATTCGGGATACCATTAGTTGAAAATTAGGGAGGTTGATATTCCCAAGACTTCTTTCCCAACCTGGTATGACTATTATGAGTATCTGGTTATGTCATTTAGGTTGACTAATGCTCTGGCTAATTTTGTGAACCTTATGAATTGGGTTTTCAGGTTATTTTGTATTCTTTTGTTATTTTCTTTATTAATGACATCCTGGTGTACTTTAAGAGTGATAAGGATTATGCCAATCTACTCTGAGTTGTGTTGCAGACTCTTAAGAACCAAAAATTATATTCAAACTTTTCTAAGTGTGAGTTTTGGTTAGGTGTTGTGACCTTTCTTGGCATGTGGTTTCTAGTGAAGGGATAAGATGGATCTATAGAAATTTGAGGCAGTTAAGAGGTGGCCTAAACCCACAACTCCAACTGACATTAGGAGCTTCTTGGACTTGGCTGGTATTATAGGATATTTGTGGAGAGTTTCTCATCTACTGTTGTGCAATTAACGAATTTGATCCAGAAAAAGGTTAAGTTTTTTCTGGTTTGATTCTTATGAGGGTAGTTTTAAGAAGTTGAAAGATAAGTTTATTTATACGCTTATTTTCACCCTACCCAAAGGTACTGATGATTTTATAGTGTATTGTGATGCGGCTCAAGTAGGACTAGGTTATGTTTTGATGCAGAATGGTAAGGTTGTGGCCTAGGCTTCCAAGTAGCTTAAGTTTCATGAGAGAAATTCTCCAACACATGATTTAGAGTTGGCGGTTGTGGTCTTTTCTTTGAAAATTTGGTGCCATTATTTATATAGGGTGCATATAGACATCTATTCAAATCATAAGAGCTTGCAGTACGTATTTATACAGTAGGAATTGAATCTCAGACATAAACAGTGACTCGAATTGCTTAAGGATTATGACATGAGCCTTCACTACCATCCAGTCAAAGCTAATGTTGTCGTTGATGCTCTTAGTAGGTTGTCTCTGGGGAACTTGTCTCATGTTGATGTGGAGAAAAGAGTATTAGTGAAGGATATTCACAGGATGGCTAACTTAGGAGTTCTTCTTTTGGACTCTGAGGATGGAGAAGTGATTATTCATGAATTTTTAAAATTATCTCTTGGTGCTGAGGTGAAGAAGAAGCATGATTTGGATCCCATACTTATGTAGATTAAGGATGATGTGGGACAACAAAAGGTTATGGCATTCGAGATTTGTAGAGATGGTATCTTGAGGTATCAAGGGAGGTTGTGTGTTCCTGATGTTGATAGGCTATGAGAAAGGATTTTGACCAAAGCTCATGGGTCAAGATATACAGTTCATCCATGTTTGACTAAAATATATCACGACTTGAAGGAAATCTACTAGTGAAATAATATGAAGAGAGATATGGCAAATCTTGTGGCTAAATGTATAGTTTTTCAGCAAGTCAAGGTTGACAATTTGAGGCCTAGTGGCATGTCTAAAGAGATAGAGTTACCCATGTAGAAGTGGGAGATGATTAATATGGACTTTGCTATGGGTCTTCAGTCATATCGTAATCAGTATGATTCTATTTGGGTCATTATGGACAAAATGACTAAGTCTGCTCACTTTTTGCCCATAAGACTAAATTCTCAGGAGAGAATGATGCTAAGTTATTCATTCTCAAAAATGTTAAGTTTCATAGTGTGTCAGTGTGCATAGTTTCAGATCAAGGTATGCAATTCTCTTCTCAATTCTGGTGTGAATTTCAGAAAGGTTTGGGTTCTAAGGTGAAACTTGGCACCACTTTCTACCCACAAATAGATGGACAACCGGATCAGACTATTCAGACTTTGGAGGATATTCTAAGGTCTTGTGTGATTGATTTTAAGGATAGTTGGGTTGATCATTTGCCTCCTATTGAATTTACTTACAATAATAGTTATCATCCTAGAATTTAGATGGTTTATTTTGAGGTTCTTTATTATAGAATGTGTAGGTATCCTATTGGATGGTTTGAGGTAGTTGAGACTAGGTTGTTTTTTCCTGACTTGGTTCACTAAGCCATGGAGAAGGTGAAAGTAATTAGGGAGTGAATTAAGACTACTTTGAGTCACCAAAAGTCTTATTTAGATGTGAGATAGAAGGAGTTAGAGTTTGAAGTTAGTAATTGGGTATTCTCAAAGGTTTCTCCTATGAAAGAAGTCATAAGATTTGGGACAAGGGGAAGCTCAGTCCTTGCTACGTGGGTCCATATCATATTATGAGGAGAATTTGTAATATCGCATATTAATTGGATTTTCCAACTAGTTTGGCTTTTATTCATCCTGTTTTCTATGTCTCTATGCTGAAAAAGTATGCAGGTGACCTTTTTTTGATAGTTCCTATTGAGGATGTTGGTGTTTCATATTTTTTTCTTATAAAGAATTCATGATTGAGATATTGGATAGGCAAGTTTGTAGGTTGAGAACCAAGGATATATCTTTGGTAAAGGTGCTTTGGAGGAATCAAAAGGTGGAAGAAGCTACATGGAAGCTGAGGACAGTAAGAAAACCAAGTACCCATTTTTGTTTCCTGTGTTGGATGAAATTTCATAACGTATGAGTTTCATATCCCTCTTATCGCATTTAGAATATGTCTTTGGATTTTATTTGTGTTATTTCTTTTATTATACTAATGGTGCCCTAACTCCTCATCTAAGGATGAATGATCCTAAAAAAGGAGGGGGGGGGGGGTAATGTGACACCCCAAGTTCTTGTACTTTCGACCCTCCAAGAGTTGAATTGAAGTAGCCTAGTTTTTAAAATAATGTCAACATTTCTAGTTGTAATGGTCCAGGTAATGAGTCGTGAGGTCATGTTATAAGTCATTAGGAAGACTCATTATCGAAATAGTGAGGTCTCCTATATGTTTTTCTTTAATCAGGAGTCTTCATTATGACTCATGATAATGATTAATGAGTCGTGCTGAGTTACTCGTGGTAAGAAACAATGAAGGATGGCATTTTTGACGCTCAAGTCATGAGTCCAGGTGACGATTCATAATCAGTTTCCATGAGTTGTTAGACAAGTCGTGATGACTGGACCTTATTTTTCATGCACATTTTAATTGTTATCATTTTGGTATTTTCCTTCCTTTACACTATTTCCATGACATAAAAACACTTTCAAGGCCCCTTTATCCTTTGTCATCAAGATTAAAACATCTCTTTCTCCTCTTTAATTCCAAAGGTAAAAACACTAGGGTTGTATAAGGGATTTATTTATGAGGGTCCAAACCTTGATTTCTCTTCAATTTCTTTGGTATTTCAGGCACGTCTCTCATCCCTAAACTTGTATTTATCATTATAACATGAATTGGCTTAATGTTCATCTGATTTCATTATTGGGTTTGAATTTTTGTTGAGATATTTTAATGGTGAGTACTTGAATTGCTTTTAACATGTTTTAAGTATAATGTTTATGCTTTAATTGATGCTTTGGATCTGAATAGGTGCAATATTATGGGGATTGGAATGGGGAACATCGATTTCCCCAAATTGATGGGTATTGGCTTGGTAATGACGTTAACCTCAACCTACTTTCTTATATTTGGTTTTGAATATAGTATTTTCATGATTTAACCTACTTTTTGACATTACATCATATTAAAGGAGAATGGATAGTAAAAAATGGATTTGAAAATCCTTGGTACCAATGAATGGGACTTTAAATGGAACTTAGGAGTCTAATAGTTAATTGGATTGGTTTGGCATAATTACATAAGCTTGAAAGCATAATTGGTATGATGATACCAGGTTGGTAAAGGCCTTAATATAAGACTCCTGGGTTAACGGTTAGGTTTACTTGCAAAAATAGTTTTAATTTGGGCTTAAAGGGGATTGTGTAACTCACCGTGAAGTTGTAGTCCTAGGGTACTAACACTGGAAACCACGTTTGCAGGAGTGGGGGTCTATATGACAGTGTGCTTGGATCACATATCACATTTTGAGATGGCTAGAGCCTTGGTGTTTTTAGACCTTTCTTCGGTTTCCTCGGTTGTGTAGCTAACACACACTGGGGGCTGTTTTAGTAGGGGGTAGAACCTAGATATCACGTGGGTTCCTTTAGGATGAAGTGAGCTACATGGTTCAGGTTAATGGTTTAAACTCTCATGGATTATGACCCTTGTCCCTATCCCCAGCTTTCTCTTTCTCTCTCTTTCTCTCTCTCTCTCTCTCTATATATATATATATGTATTTGATTGTTGTGCATGGTTTTGACTAGTTTTTTAAATGATATTATTTTAACACTTTCCTTGAGGTACATGAATTTTCTTACCCCACTGACCGTCTTTGGACGCTGCATCATTTCATGATGTAGTGTCTGAGGATTTTTCTATTACTCCTATGCAATGTTAGGTGGTGTGGTTCATCAGTTGATTTGCTCTGAAGTGGTGATCCTCCATCTTTCAAAAAGACATTCCCTTTCATTAGTTTTTTTTAGATTTTGGGAATTGTGAGTTTTCTTTTGTCATGGTCGGGGGCATGTCCTGACCTAGTTTGGTACTCTGGTTTAAGAGGCTTTTGTGGACAAGTGTGGGATGGTTGTTTGTTTTAACTCTTAATTTACATTTGATTTATTTATTCTTCCTATTATCATGTTTTGATGGCTTCCGCTATATTTAATTATTGTGTTCTAGATGTTAGGCTAAGATGGTGGTCTCCGGCCTAGTGTGGGCTCGAGATACTTGTCATGAATAGGCCTTAGTACTAATTGTGGCAAAAAAGAGGGAAATATAAGAATTAAATGGCAGATTTACTCCATGAACTTATGAAGACACTAATGGAAAATGATTATCTCAACTTCCTCTAAATATTCCCAATTTCACCTGATTGATTCTGAAACTTTTATTGAGGTCTAGGGTTCAATAATCATAGATTTAGGGCTTGAAAATGAGAGAAAACAGGGGAAGACAACAATATATAGGCCCAGGATTTACCCATTGCGAAGGCATGGCCTCCTGGTAATGATCACGATGCCCAATAAAGAACCCTAAATGCAAGAAAGGCATCATGAACATGATAGCAAAGAGGTCAGACTGTCACTAGTGTGACACCAATAGTCGTAATTGCTCAGAAGAAAGATAGGTTTGGTCGGGTTGACTTTTATCATGACCATAAAGGAGAAGGCTCAAGAATATGATGGTCAATGTCTTAAACTTTCATGGATGTGGCCTGCTCCTCGCGATTGCAAAGATTAACATGGTCCTACACCAAAAGCTGGAAAACTAGTAAAAATTTAAGTCCTCAAGGACTCTGATTGTGTGATCGGGATTCAATTAGAACCCCATCCACACATACAAACTATGATATCATACCAAATTTGACATTTTTGAGTCAACATTACCATATAATTTCCATTCGATATTATTTTTATTAAATGTGGGTTCCATACCTAGTTTTATTTGTCTTCAAATCTATCTAATATCCTAAAATGGATTGGGTTGCCCAGGACCCAAACCAAGGGTACCCTATCCTAAAATCTACATTTTGGAGCTAATGGCGCTATCGGAATTCGCATATGAGACTTTTAACTAGGAGTTTAGGTCCAAGACCAATTTCTTAATAATGACAACTCCAAAATAAAGAAAAGAGCCTAAAATCCAAATGATATGTTTGATAATCAAACCAACTATTTTGGAAATTCATAAATGACCAATATCCACTGTGGGAAGGCTCAAAATGTGAAATGCATGGAAATCAATAAAATGACCTAGAGGGTCCTTCCAATATCCACTGGTAAAAGGACTTTCATCTACAAAAGTTAATAGATGGAAAAAGCCTAAAAGTTTTAAAGAATGAGGTTTTGGTGTTGAATACTCCACGCAAGACTCCCTAGATAACCTTTTAGAAGAAAGAACAACTTACAAAGGATTTTACCAAAGATATCATTTTTCACCAACTTCTTTACTTCACTTTCCAAATAACCAAAGATGAAACCTTAGCCACTAGTTGTCCTCTAATTGAAGTAGGAACGATTGATGCATGCAAACTTAAACCACAATACACTGGTATTCCTACTAATAAAAGCATAACTAGGTGGAAACTCAACCAATCCTGAAACCATCAAAGGCATGAATCATGATACAAACTACAGTATCTGAACCTAACCTTCTTTTGCCTTTCTGAACCTATTATCTACTCTAAACCATGAGATATTTCATCTAAGTCCTATTAATAGAATTCTATCATACTGTCCTAAAATATTGAGATATTCAACTGAAAACCATAATGGTAAACGTTAGAATAATCTCATAAGGTGCTCCTTGGACACATAAATAGAGACGATCAAAGCTTGTGATCTCTATCCAATGCTACAACTAGTCTAGATGACCCTTGAAATGCACAGTTAGGAATCTAAAGCACAAACTCTTAGAGCTGAATGGTCCATTCAAGAATGCCCCAACAACTGTACATAAAACTATGTTAAGCACAACTTGAAAACACTCTTTTTGCTGAGCAAACAATTAAGATTTTCACAAAAATCTTAGAACCAAGGTCAAGATAAGTAAAAGCCAATATTGTGTGCCAATGAACTATCCCTTGAGCATAATCCATCTGAATTAACGATAGATAAGCCGATAGGCAATGATTAGGCTTACTCAACCTATAAGTGAATTCCTAGGTGAAATAAAATTAGAAATGGGGTGCTATCAAGTTATGCAATCAATAGCTGAAATCTTCTAATCAAAGTTGAATTACTCAATCTCAACTATTAAAATCAATCATGCTAATAAGTAAGCATCCATAACCAAAAATCTATTGCAACTTCCAAGCCTCAATTCAAAAGAACCAAATCAAAAATACAAGCCCGCGAATCTTCATGGATATGAAATACTCAAACCAATCTCACCATCAAGATTCCTGCATGTAACACCCTACAAACTTCTATATAAGGTTTTAACCATTCATCATATGTTTATAGGCTTAATAATGATTATTTTTAAACATATAAGTGTCTTTAACTTTTACCTAGTATTTAAAGTGCCTTCAATGAGAAACATGATCATTGGAAATATTTTGAGAAAAGTAAAGTTAGAGATTTTGTTATAGATTGAGTTTTCATGTTTGATCCTACAAGAGTCAACTTTAAATGAATATAACTTCTAGAATATATAGCAATCTAGAGCTAAAGACCCACCAAATGAAGTATATTTGATTCTTCTTTTGAATGCATCTAATTTCGTCCTAAGTTAATACCAGAGTGAAACTTATAAGCATTTCTTGAGAAAACTATTAAGGATCAGTGATAGTGTCATGACATGGAGGTTATGCTGTATCTTAAGACTGTGCCACACCAGTTGTGCTCTGTGATAAGACTGTGCCATGCCATGGTCATGGTGTCACTAAATTCTTATTTTTCTTTAATTTATCAAGGAAAAACTAGTCATTTACATTCTAAATGATCTTGTAACCTATACTAAAGTGTTTTTCCTCATCCCATAATGCAAATCCACTATTCCTTCTCCTCTTAATCTATCAAACATCAAAAAAAAGGTTTTCTCTTTAAAAACTAATACTTTCAAGGCTTCAATACAATCTTTCCTTCAAGAATTAAATAAGACTAGGTATGTGGGGTTTGAACAAGCATTTCTTTCATCCTTGTTCTCAAAAGCTCGGTTTTTACATAAATTTACTAATTTGATAATTAGGGTTTATACCCACTTTCCATGTTTTAGAAATTATGATGCATCCCTATGACTTAAACTTTATTTAGCAAAAAAAATTATATTTACTCTTGTTTTACTCACATGATTGATACTATAAATTGAGTTTTAGCAATTTGACATGAAATTTCATGAATTAGTAAATGTACATGATTTTGGCATAATTTATTCAGTTTACAATATATTCAGATGTAATATTTAAAATTACAGTCTATCAGAGCATGATTACGATCTCGGTTTTGGTCTTATAATCTCAGACATTAAATGAAATTCACATATTTACTTATGAACATGATTTAGCAATAGAGACATGATTGATTTTCAGACTTATAAACCTATATTCTTACTTCATGGTGAATTTTATATATTATGAAAAGTAGTGTTCTTTGGGAGTTGTATTTAGAGCCAAGGGGTATGGGTTTAGTGTACCTAAATTAATAGAAAGTACGTGACAACATAGGTTAAAAGGGTCCTTGCCAGAGAGTGCCTCCCTTGTCTATATGGGCTCTCTTTAGTGATCACTATAGTTAAGGTTCTATACTCATAGAAAGGTATGGAGCAGCCTTCCCCAATATGGGTCAAACATTGAACTCTAGGTTCATCATATGATTTATATCGGTTATAAGAATCTCCCATAGAATAGATGATTTTAGAAACTAAGTGTAAAGACTGACTGACTTTACTAAATTTTTCTTTAGTTCTTATCCTTTATGATATCCCGGCTTTCAAATCATTCATGAATATGGTGAGTTTGTATACACTTGGCGTGTATGCTTTATTTTAGGGAAAAATTTAGAAATAGCAACTATAGAGCCTTAATTATAACTTTTATAGCAAGAGTTTCAAAATTACAAAAATAGCAATATGTATTTTGTATTTGAGTAAATTGTTGCTATTTAAATACATATACAATTAAAGATTTTTTTCCTAATTTAAGTCAAATCTGTTTGAGTTTAATAAGAGAAAAATGATTCCTTAATTTAAGGCACATTAAATTTGATAGATCTATTAACCTTTTAAAACTCTTTTTTTACCACAATCGTTAAATTACAGCTACTAATTTAGATTCAAAAATGGTTTCCATAATTAGCTTCTCAATTTAAAACCAAAATACAGATTCAAATTCAAAAATGTTTTCCTTCAAGTTTTTTTGTTACGCTGATCGACTAACATTTTGAAGAAAAGATTTAAAATACAAAGGTGGAATTACATGTATGGATCATCAACTTAATTATATTTGTGGTTTTAATAAAATATAAGTTTAAAATTTGCTGATGAAATTGTAACAAATTTGTGTAGTAGTCGAAGGTTTCAAAAAAATTGAGATCGTATATCAATTTTCTCAATTGTGGAAAAAAGTTGTTTAGGTGAATTTTTCTTTTTCAATTTCAAATTTGCCCTTATTATGCTGTCATTCGAAATTTGAGATAGAATTTTTATCATTAAATTTGCATTTCAGTTTAGGATAACTAGTGTTCAACTAATTTTTTTTTGAATTTTTGTATAAACGAATTAGTTTTTGTTATAGTACATATTTCGGATTTAATTTTGTTTTTATTGTTTTGTAATTTCTAGAGATTGACAATGGGAAGAATACTTGTTCTTATTAAACACTCTAGTAGATACATATGAAAAACAATATGAAGATTACATTAGTGATGCAATATTGTTGAGCATAAAAGCTATGTATAACCATCTGTACACAATACTGGTTTCTCATATTGATGTTGATTTTACCTACAAATTCTTTTAAATCGAATATCAATTAACAGATAGTGCAGGGCAAATACGTATGCGTAATGACATAGGTTTGAAGGTCTACATTATGCAGAAAAAAGAGTTGAAGGATATGAGTATTTTACCTTTGTATGTAAGTGTTTCTGACAAGGATACTTTCATCACATTGGTATGTTCATCATTGTGTAATGCCGAAACTATAAGTAACGTGGTAAATACAAGTACTAAAAGAGCATTAATTGTTCCTGCTTCGGAAGAATTTTTGGATGTTTTTGAAATGGATATAACTAGAGTTATTATATCAAACCCACATCACAAACATATTGAGGTTGAACAAGTTTATGTCTAAAAAAGTGTACTAAAATCGGTGATGAAAGATTCTACAATTAGGGAGAAGTTTCAATCACTATCTGTAAGATCTAGTAAAACATGTTAAGCGTATCCTGCATTAAAAATTTTCTTTTTTCAATGTTTGTTAATTGTATTTGAGCATATGTATTTGTTTTTGTTTGCAGTTATACATTGTTGTACAGATCCAAAAATTGTGGATTTTTATTTTGTATATCTTCTATCGGTGAATTTGGAATGTTTACTGTAAGAGAATTTTTATCAGAACATACCTATCCGATCAAAGAAAAGATTTATCCTAAATTGAATGCTACTAGTAAGTTGATTGGTGGTATAGTAAAACCAAAGTTTTAAAGCCACAATAGGAAATACAGTCCAACTGATATCAAAAGTGACATGATGGAAGACATGGGTATGGATTTAACATATATTATGTGTTGGCGAGCTAAGGAACAAGCACTTGAAGAGTTAAGAGGGAAACCATCAACATTATACGGTAAACTACCTGCATACATACATGTGTTAAACACTAGTTATCCAGGTTCACATATAAGAATGAAAAAAAATGCATACAATGAGTTTTTATATATATATGTAGCACTAGTTGCATTCATCCAAAGGTTTGATCATTATAGACTATAATAGTTGTTGATGCAAGTCATCTCAGAGGACTATATACTAGCACTTTTGTAGCAGCGTGTACCATGGATGGAGCCGGTAAAATATATTAGATAAGTATTTAACTTCAAATATGTTTCCAGTTGTACGTATTTATAATATACATATATATTATGTTTATGTGATCAGTGGTAGTTATATATGTTGCCATCTATATGTATTTAAAATATACATATGTAGTACTTTTATTTATGCACTAGAAGTTAAGTATATTTTTAATTGTATGTATTTATAATATACATGTGCACTATTAGATGTGTAAAAAATCATGCATGCTTATTTTTTTCAACATGGAGGACATATAGTTCCTTTGGCCTATGGTGTATCTGATTCTAAAAATGATGTATCTTAGACTTGGTTCTTCGAGAATCTGAAGGAAGCATACAGTGAAAGAAAAGATGTGTGTGTTGTTTCTGATCGTAATGCAAGCATCAAAAGTTGTTAGTGACGTGTACAATGATGTACCACATTATTCATGTATGTGGCATCTATGGGGAAATGTGAAAACACATTCGTAAATCACATGATGCATTATCAAATATCTTCTATACCATAAAAAAATCATATTCTAAGACTAAATTTCATAAGTTAATAGAGAAAGTAGAGGCAATTTATATTACAATTAAGAATTACTTGGAATTGGCGGGATACGATAAGTAGGCTAGATCATATGCATCCGTTCA
This sequence comes from Capsicum annuum, assembly GCF_002878395.1. Classification (NCBI taxonomy): domain Eukaryota; kingdom Viridiplantae; phylum Streptophyta; class Magnoliopsida; order Solanales; family Solanaceae; genus Capsicum; species Capsicum annuum. The sequence goes on along the minus strand of NC_061118.1, from coordinate 12,346,925 downwards.
TAGAAGATGGACTTTGACATCAAACAGTGTTGAGTCTATTAATGTTGCACTGGTATCAGCTAGAGAACTACCAATATATTATTTTCTAAAGAAAGTTAGATTGATGTTTGGTAGATGGAACTGTGAAAATAGACAGTAGCCGCTGTATACTTTTATGGATTTTATTGGTAAATTTTAAGAAATTCTACAACAGAATGAAGCTGAGTGTACACGTATGAAGGTATGCCGAAATTTATGTAATCATGTTATGTATATAATAGTATTTTCATTTGTTGTATGAATTATATGTTCATATATAAATAATAAATTAAAAAAATATATTCTATAATAAAAATACATATGCATGACAGAAATGTACATTTTGCAGACTTGCAATATACTTATGCTGAGATGGAAAGATACATATGCCAAACTATGTATACTATAACTGCTGAGATTGAAAAATATATATGCCAAACTGTGTATATTATAACTGTCAAAATGATTTTTATTTTACTAATTAGTTTTGTTTTAATAATTTCAGGTTATGCCTGCATCAGAGTATACCTATATAGTCCACGAAAGGGAGAAACATTTTATTGTTTATCTGAAGGGAAAAAATGTTCTTGCAATGCATTTCAGTTGGATGAGATATCGTGTGCTCATGTTTGTGCTGTTCTAGATAGCAAGAATTTCAAAAAGAAACCATATCGCTCTGATCTATACAAGCCTAAAACCATCTTGAGAACATATCATCTTCCAGTTTATCCTTTATCATACAAAGATGACTGGGTAATTTCGAAAGAAATTATGGATGAGTTAGTTCTGCCTCCCAAATTCAAGTGCCCCCTGGAAGACCTCCAAAGAAGGACCGTGGAAAATCCAAACAAGATATGTTTGGAAAGAAAAGCAAAAATTATTGTAGTTCATGTTGATTTAAAGGTCACAATAGGCGTTCCTGTAAGAAATACAACAAATGATAAGTTGATTGTTGTATTTAGTCAATAAGCAATTGCTGATTTTTTTCGTTGAGCAAAATATATTTGATTTTTAATTTTGATAAAAATGTTTGATGTTGTTGAAGTTGTTATAGTTAAATTGTTGATATTATACCTAAGATACTTTAATCTACACATACCAAAATTTTAATCTGAAAAATATATATTAGACTCTATTAAGTACCTATGAACATCTATAAAAACTAATAATAACTTAACATACTTTTATGTAAACGGTAAATCAAAATAAAAAATACCCATAAAGTAATATGTATTACGTAAATAATACATTAAATATATTTTTTTATAAAAATAATATTCATACATAAGAATGAATTATTCATAAATACATATCCATATTCACTTAAATACATACATATAAATGTTAAAAACTATTTGTATTTAAATGGAGACCTACATGAATTTTTACATAGACAGATAAATATATATTCACACAAATGTAAGTACATATATCCATAACTGAAAATATATCCGGAATTGTAAAAAAATATTCTTAAATACATATATACATATGCATTAAGCATAAATACATATGCATAAATACATATATATATATATATATATATATATATATATATATATATATATGCATATCTGCTTAATTATATATATACATATGTATATCTTCTTAAATACATATATACATATTCATTAAGCATAAATACATATGCGTTATTAATATATACATATTAAATATGCATAAATATAAATGCATATGCGTTACATAAATACATGTGTAAAGGAATGAAGATATGTATTATTTATAAATAAATATGAAAAATTAAATCTATATGCAATTATCTAGAACAATACAATAAATAAGTATTGATCAAAATACATTTGCAAAATATATTAAAATACATAGTTCTACATTTTTGTTAGTGTATTATTGATAGAGATATAAGCCTAACTGAAAAATATACATGCATTAGTCATAAATACAAATGTAAACTTGAATGAACAAATAGAACATTAAAGTTACACATTAACAAGAAATAAATGAATATGTAGAACATTAAACGAAAATGAATATGTAGAACATAAATACCTACATAGAACATTAAACTGTAATGAATATAAAAACTAACCACAAAAATATTTTATTTTAACACATTAAAGATCAATAATCAAAATATAACAACAAAGAAACAATAGCATAACATCTTTGAACATTCAAGTTACTGATGGAAATAAAAAAAATTTTAAAAAATTATTTCTCCGACTAATGTTAAGTGTTGTAAACTACAAAAAAATAAAAATACACATCAAATTTCATGCACTTCAGTGTCTTCTGTTATGCCAATTTCACGAGGAGGCCTCATTGATATTTCATCATCACTTTGTGCCTTCTCTTCCTCTTTCCTCATACCATAATCCCAGAAAATTAAAGCATATCTCGTGCAAATTAGATCTGGATTAAAATCAATGGGTAGAACAGGATCACCTAAAGTAAGGCACTCGGCATATGTCACTATATATAAATCACAATCCCAGCAAATACATATATAAAGAAGTAAGAATCTATTCTATAAAAATAATATATATGTATATTTATTACTTACAAGCTGACACTTGGTCGTTGAGGCAAATCCTCAATAATATAAACATCAAATAGATAAATCTTATCATAGGATTTGTAATTTGGATGGTTAGCAAGATCAACACCCTCCTTCTCATAAAATTTACATACAATGAAACATATAGGTATAACCTCAGCTAACTTTTCAACTTCAGAAAGCACTCCATCATCATGACAAGTAGACGACAATGAATCATACACATAAATGCATCTATCATTGAAAGATATAACCATAAGAACCCAATGAGGTTTGACCTTTACGTTGACAAGAATGAAAATATGATCAGCCGTATGCCAAGGCACTGTAGCATGCATGAGGAGTTCATTTATGTACTCATTCAGATGGTATTTCTTTGCACCAACATTAAGAGATGCATCATCAATTCTATACACAGATAGCACACTGTTTATAATGTTCAAAAAATTGTAGTCTACAGTGTTGTACATATATAAACTATTGTGATCATACTTAGATTGCTTTCGCAAATAGTAAAAACATACATCAATTTGCTGCATTACAAAAAAATTCATATTTAAAAGTAAATAATAAAATTAAAACTCAAAGCAGGTAACACTACATATGTATATATAATATACATATAACAGAACATATAGAATAAAAGCATATGTATATACAAATATACATATTCAACTACATCATAATAAGCATTTATATATATATATATATATACGAATATACATATTCAACTACATCATAATAAGCATTTATAAATATAAATATGTAACATTGAAAGAAGTTTTATTCCAAATATAAAATTTACTCAGATAATAGTACAACACTTACCTCATCAGACCATGATTGGCCAAGAGTACCCATAATGTAGAACCAATTCTTGTTTTTCACTGATAAAACTCCAAAATTGATAAATAATTTTCTGGACTTACCCTTCTTATAATGTTCTTGATTGGTGTTTCTGTTTAGTCATTAATCATAATAATTAATCATTAACAGAAACTTAGATTTAAATATTATTACAATTAAGTTCTAACCTATATACCTTTTCACATGAAATTTAAGAAGATCCAAAGAAAGCCACTTCATGAACTTGTTGGTAACCTTAGTGTCTTCTATATCATTAAGCGGATGAGATACGAATGGATGCTTCTGATTGAATATTCTTTGCTCCCCTTTTGTGCTCCCATTATTGTTAAATCATGAAAAGTATGAAAAAATAATTAAATACCAAAAATGATATAGTAGATATTATTATACTACTGAACTAAAATGGCAATTATATTTCATAAAAATGAAACAGATGTATTTATAAAATACATCTGAAAATTATAATACAAAATGTATACATAATTATAGCATATGTATATTGTGCATACATCACTGATACATATTTAAGTCATCAAACAACAAAATATAAACATGATTCCAAGCTAACAAAAAAATTATGCATTTAAATAGTTTAAAATTGTTCCAAATAGCCTACTTGTCATAATACAAATCTAATGAATAACCAAAACAACTTAACATCAAATACAAATCTTAGTATTAATCAAAACAAATACATATCAAAAGTTTATCATGTAAAAAAAGTGCCACTAATGTATTGGTGCATATTTACAGAATACATATCTACTATTTACAAATTACATGTCATACTTCTTAGCCATTAAAATAAATAAAAATTACTATTTTTAATATATAAAGTAAACAAAGTTGGTAACCATATAATATATGTTGTTGTACTAACCAGCTGCTGAACCAAAATTCATTGTGAATTGTGACTCTTTGAATCTAGATGATCTCTTAATCCTTGAGATATGCATAGGTGTTTCTTGTTCTTTATTTTCCAATGGATGTACAATTTTACTTATTTCTTGATTCACATATGTATTAAGACTCGATAAAAGCTCATCCAAAATCATGACTTACGAGTTTGGTAAATTGTATTCAGCTTTTCTTTCTTCAGTTACTGCTTCATGAAAGTTGATTGGAGTTTGATTTTGCTGATCCAATTTTGATTTATCCATATTAAGTTCTGATGGATTTACAATCTTTTCTGCATCACATTCGATGTCCTGTATATAATGTATAAATATGTTATAATATTGCAACATTAGTTATATAAATAAATGCAGGCAATGCTACCTTTAAATCATATTTTGGTGATTTATTTTCATTCATTTCTGCATGATAATCTTCTGATGTGTTTATAATGTTTTCAGCATCACATTCTTTGTTCTGTATAAAAAGTATAAAAATGATATAATATTGCAAACTGCCAAAATAAACAAATGTAGCCAATGCTACCTTGGACTGATCTTTTGGTAATTTATTTTTATCCATTTTTACAGGATGATTTAGGTTCTGTATACAAAATATAAAAATCTTGTTAAGGTGAATTTATATCAAAATAAATAAACACAGACAATGCAAGTATTCAGCGTACCTTGGACTTATCTTCTACTGATGTATTCATAATCATTTCTGCAGCACCTTCTGTGTTCTATATAAATGTAGAAATATCTTATAAATATGAAACATTATCAAAAGAAATGAAGGTGTGGAATGCAAATACCTTAGACTCATCTTCAACTCCCAAATTGGATTTTATGAAATCAATATTAATGCTTCTGAGCACCTCATCTGGAAATGAGAATTCAGAATCTGCTATATGTGCTTCCCCAATATTATCATCAACCAATTTTGTCTTCTACAGAACATATTGATACAAATTAAATAGCAACAACAGTTATCAAGAACTAAAAAACATCATAGATATATTCAGCATATCGGTGATTCACAGTTTTATCCTTTCATAAAAGATAAAATCAAACGTAAAAAATATTATTATTCTACTATATAAAAAGCATGAAAAAAATAAAATATTTACCCGAACATCATGTTTATCCTCATTATACACCTCCATCAAACTAGAGCTTCGATTCCCTTTGATCTCTTCAGTAACCTGTACCATACGTATAATTCTTATATGTAAATATAAATTCTCTTTGTACAAAGAAAATAAAATACATATGAATGTAAACAATTAACTTACCAATGTACCTTCAGAATTCTTATAAATATCATGCACAATTATTGGAATGGATTCATGGTGTGGTGTTGTAATGACCCGAGAATACATCCTAGTCGTCACACTGTTCTTACGACCCCAAAGGACCACAAGCTAACCCATGAATAATATCTACTGTGAGCACTGAAAAATAATACTGAAATAAATGAGGAATAATAGGCTGAAATGCCATAAGGTTCAAAACATCTAAAATTATGATAAAATATAATATCTGCAAAACTAAATACTATCTAAAAAATTAGTCTAAAAAGCCTCTAACTGAGTCTGTCTGAAAGTGGAGTTGATGGGACAGTCCCCCAACTAACTCCATCTACTAAAATACTTCGAAGATTAAGTACTAAAATAAAAGCATATCCTCGATAGATGAGGACTCATTGCTAAATCTGCTATTGTTGGCTGAATCTAGCTAAGCACGGTCAGGAACTTGAGCATCCAAACCTATGATATGAAATATCATAGCACAAGAAATGGGTATGCAATTAGTACGTAGGAATATACCGGTATGCTAAATGAGGTAAGGCTAAATTCATGGGTTTATATGCATGATCAATAACTAACTGAATGATATGCAAGAGCTGGATTAGCATACATGGAGGATCTGTAACTACTGAACATACTGTGCCAACTGTGACTGAGTATACTGGAACTAAATTTGATAACTGGTAACTGAAGATACTGATAATCTGGGATCACAATAATCTAAATTACTATTAATTGAGGGACTGTATCTGATAGTCCTAATTCTCTAGAACTGAACTGAGTTCTATTTTGAAGACTGAAACCAAAACTAAAACTATTGGAGGTAATTATCTGCCTGACATGCCTCAAATAAGATAAGATAACTGAGCTGGGGTCCAATATGTAACTCCAATTAGATGGGTGTTAGTACCATGCCACCGAAAAGACAAGCTGAAGAGTAACTGTAAGACCCCGTAAAATCCTAAGTCTAGAATTCAGCTCTTTTAGCTTCTCAAGCTCCAAGACTTAGAAAATTTTTGAAAGAGTTCAACACTTAGTCTTATTTGAGACCTCCAAACATCGGGGATTTATTTGAAGACCTTCCCAACATTTGTTTATGGATTTTCAAGTTGCGATGCGATGGGGCAAGGTCGTAGTACATCCCGGGTAAGTTTTGGAAATTTTTGAATAGTGTAAGGGTGTGTTTTGGTTTCCAAAATAGTATCTTGGGTCGATAATCCCACATCGCCCTAGCTAGAGCACCGCTATAAGGAAGGCACCGCCCGGTGAATAGCACGCTATAAGGTGGGCACCCCTCCTGGATAGCTTCAGGATAATTTTTGCAGTCTAACTCCGTGTTCTTGAGGGCATTTTGGTCAATTTTCATCCATATATAAGTCCTAAACATGGGATGGGAACACATATTATCAGATGAGGGTGTGATTCTTTGCAGTCATCTTTGCGTTCCAGAACTATATAGCCAACATAGATTGAGACATCAACACTGTCAAATGAGGGTTGATGAGCTGGCTTAGCAATGTCAGATGAGGGCCCCACCATTCTCTTTTAGAAACACTATCATATGAGGGTTACCCATATTTTTTCCTTACCAGTGGTGCGATATTGTCACCCTTCCAATCAGGGCAGAGATTGGACCCCAGTTTAGCCAAAATAGCACATATGGGGCATGTCGGTTAAATAGCTACCTCCCGCATTTTCAAACTCGGTCTTAGTAAAAGAACTTAGATAGTCCTTCAGATTTTAGTATACCAGGACTGTCAGATACAGTCAAATTTTGTTACTGTATAGAACTAAGATAGTTCCATTAGATTCAGGACTGTTAGACACAGTTGCCCATGTCAGAACTATAGTATCAGTCATGTTAGCTATCAGTAAACTATGTATTAGTGTACAGATCTAGATATCACGTAATCATAATTCCAGTTACTATGTATGCATGTTTGCACTCTCACATTCATATCACTCAGTCAGTTAGCATTGTTCATGCATGTAAACCCTTTTGCATTTAGCCTACCTTACTCATATACTCAGTACTTTCAGTTGTACTGACACATTTGTGCTATGGTGCTTTCTTTCATGTTATATCATAGGTTCAGAGACACGAGTTCCAGATCAACAGTAGCATTCCAATAGCAGAGTTACAGTGAGTCCTCATCTATTCAAGGATGATACTATTTTATTTTATTCATTATTTCAGTTCAGTTTTGCCAGACGGATTTAGTTGGAGACATATTTATTCAACTCCTTATTTCAGATAGTATTTAGAGGCTTTTCAAATTTACTTCAGATTTGATTCAGTTTTCAATTGTTTTGGGTATTTGGTACCCTATATAGATGTCATATTTTATTAATTTCTTTATTCAGTTGAACCTTATGGCCTATTATTCATATTTTTTGCATTATTACATCATATATTGCATTGTACAGGTACAAATATCAGTCATGGGTTAGTTTGTGGTCCTTCAGGGTAATAAGCATCGTGTAGCAATTCGGTTCAGAAAATCAGGGTGTTACAAACTTTTTATCAAAGCCTAAGGTTTAATAGAGTCCTAGGAAGTCTGAAAGCCGCATCTAGTAGAGTCTTGTACATGGGTGTGATACGCGCCACATTTATGTGGAGGAGGCTGTAAAATGTTTTAGGAATAGTTTCCCTTCATTCAGTGTTCATGTCATGCTAGTGAGCATAATCTCAAGCTAAACTCTCAGTCTAATTTGTTCTTCTCTTATTTCAAAACATGAATCCAAAGAAAAGAAACCAGCCAACTCCCCAGCCTAGAGTTTCTTTGGGTGAACATGTTTCTCATGCGGAGTTTAGGGCTGCATTCACCACACTTACTCAGTCTATGGCTGCCCAAAATGAATGGACACCAGTTATTCTCGCCAATCCAGTGGTCAACTCAGCCGCAGCTAGGATTCGGGACTTCATTCGAATAAACCCTCCATCTTTATTTGGGTCTAAGCATGATGAAGACCCTCAGGAGTTTATTTACTAAGTCCAAAAGTTCATAGGCATCATGGGAGTTACTTCTATTCATAGCGCCGAGTTAGCCACATACCAGTTAAAGGATGTTGCTCAAACTTGGTATAAACAGTGGAAGTCTAAGAGGTTAGAGGACACAGGTCCCATAGAGTGGGAGGAATTTTTCATGACTTTCTTAGACAGATTCTTTCCCCAAGTGTTGAGGGAGACAAAAGTTCTAGAGTTCATCAACCTTAGACAGGGAAATATAACGGTTAAAGAGTATTCTCTTAGATTTACTTAGCTAGCTAGATTTCCCCCTCATGTGGTTGCAGATAACAGGGCTAAGATGAGTAAGTTCGTGTCAGGGGTGAATATTAACGTGGTAAATGAGTGTAGGTCTGCGATGCTAAATAGTGATATGACTTTAGCTAGGCTCATGACCCATGCTCAGCAAATAGAGGAGCATAAGATTAGGTCTAGGGAAAGGCAAAACAAAAGAGCAAGATTAGGTAGTTTCAGTTTTGCTCAGCCCAAATCAGAGGGAGGAAATTGTTCATAGTTTCCTCGTAAGTTCGCAATACCAGCTCTTTCTTTTGCCAATGCTCCAATGCCGAAATTCATAGACGGCAATAGAGATAGAGCACCAGGCTCTAAGTCTCAGGGAAGTGTTAGCAGTGCCCAAACCAATCCCCTTTACCAGACTTGTGGTAAGAACTACAAGGGTATTTGCAAATCCAATAGTGATGTCTTGTTTTAGTTATGGCAAGCCAGGCCACAGAGTCAGAGATTATCCTTAGTCTAGTTATCAGGGTCAGCGAACCGTTCCATAGCTCAGTCTGATCGCCCGAACCAGCAGGGTGCCACTTCCAGTGCTACTAGTGGGCAACGCCCAAATAGACTCTATGCTCTTCAGACCCAACAGGATCAGGAAAATTCTCCTGATGTCATTATTGGTACGTTACAGATTTTCCATGTTCTTGCCTATGCTTTCCTAGACCCAGGTGCATTCTTGTCTTTTGTTACTCTTTATATAGCAGGAGATTTTAGAATCTATCTCAAAATTTTAGCAGAGCCCTTTTCAGTCCCTAACCCAATGGGTAAAACTATCATAGCTCGAAGGGTATACAAGAATTGCCCGATTATGATATTTCAGAAATCCACATCAGCAGATTTAGTTGAATTAGAGATGACTGATTTTGATGTTATTCTTGACATGGATTGGATTCATTCCTACTATGCCAAATTCAACTCCAGAAATAGAATAGTTCAGTTTCTATTCCTAAATAAGCCCGTCCTAGAGTGGAAGGGTAGTACTTCATCTTTCTGGAGTCAACTTGTTTCCTACCTTCGGGCAAGTAAAATAATTTCTAAGGGGTGTGTGTATCATCTCGTACATGTTAAAGATTCTTGTCCTGAATCTCCTTGCTTAGAATCAGTCCCAGTGATTAATGAATATTCAAATATTTTTCTTGAAGATCTTTCAAGCATTCCTCTGAAAAGGGAAATAGACTTTGGCATAGACCTTCTCCCAGATACTCAGCCTATTTCTATTCCACCATATAGAATGGCGCCAGCAGAACTCAAGGAACTGAAAGATTAGTTGAAGGATCTCTTAGATAAGGGATTCATCAGGCGCAGTGTATCCTCATAGGGTGAACCAGTCTTATTCATGTGCAAGAAAGATGGTTCTCTCAGGAAGCGTATCGATTATTGTCAGCTCAACAAAGTTATGATCAAGAATAGGTATTTACTTCCTAGAATAGATGACTTATTTGACCAACTTCAGGGTGCCAGTTATTTTTCCAAGATAGACCTCAGATCAGGCTATAATTAACTTTGAGTTAGAGAATATGACATCCTGAAGATAGTTTTTCGTACTCGATATGGTGACTTCAAATTTCTAGTCATGTCCTTGGGTCTTACTAAAGCCCCAGTAGCTTTCATGGACTTGATGAATCTGGTGTTCAAACTGTACTTGGACATGTTCGTCATAGTCTTCATAGATGATATTCTGTTCTATTTCCGTACTAACAATAATCATTCAGACCATCTCAAAATTGTTCTTCAGACTCTGAGATCATCAGTTGTTCGCCAAGATCAGTAAGTGTAAATTTTGGATAAGATCAGTAGCATTCCTTGTCTATATTATTTTTGGTAATAGAATTAGAGTAGATCCTAAGAAGACCAAAGCTGTAAGAAACTGGCCTCGTCCCATATCTCCATCAGATATCAGGAGTTTCTTGGGTTTGGATGGCTATTACAGATAGTTTGTTGAGGTATTTTCTTCTATTTCATCTCCTATGTTTAGATTGAATAAGAAAAAAGTCAACTTTCAATGGTCAGATCCTTTCAAGAAGAGTTTTTAGGAGTTTAAAACTCAACTCATCTCATCCCAGTTCTAGCTTTACCAGATGGTTCAGATGGGTTCGTAGCATATTGTGATGCATCAAGAGTGGGTTTAGGTTGTGTCCTCATGCATCATGGTAAGGTCATAACCTACGCCTCCAGACAGCTAAAGCCCCATGATAATAATTATACTACTCCTGATTTTGAGTTAGCAGCCGTAGTATTTGCCTTAAAGATTTGGAGGCATTATCTATATGGAGTGCATATAGATGTTTTCACAGATCATAAGAGTCTCCTGTATGTCTTTTCTCAGAAAGATCTCAATCTTCATCAGAGAATGTGGTTAGAGCTCTTAAAAGATTATTACATGAGTATCCTTTACCATCCGAGCAAGGCCAACATTGTGGCCGACGCTCTCAGTAGACTCTCCATGGGTAGTATTTCTCACATTGAGGATAGCAAGAAAAAGATAGCTTAAGAAATCCATCATCTTTCCAGACTAGGCGTTCACTTAGTCGACTCTTTAGAGAGTGGTGTATCTGTTCTGAGTAGTTCAGAGTCATCGCTAGTTTTCGAGGTGAAAGAAAATCAAGACAGGGATCCTAGCCTTGTCAAGCTAAAAGAGTCAGTTCAGAATCAGAAAGTAGAGGTTTTCTCCCAAGGGGAAGATGGTTTTCTTCATTATCAGGGTCGTTTATGTGTTGCAGGTGTAGATGACTTGAGGCAGCAAATTCTTGTAAAAGTGCATGGTGCACGATACTCTATTTATCCAGGAGCCACTAAGATGTACCGCAACTTCGAAGAGATTTATTGGTGGAGTGGGATGAAAAGGGATGTTGCAAAATTTGTGGATTAGTGCTCTACATGTCAGCAGGTTAAGATAGAGAATCAAAAACCTAGTGGTTCCATGCAAGAGTTCACCATTCCTACTTGGAAGTGGGAAGAAGTGAACATGGATTTCATGACGGGTTTGCCTCGAACTCGTCATCAGCATAATTCAGTTTGGGTCATTGTAGACAGAATAACCAAGTCAGCTTATTTTATTCCAGTTCGTACCTCATATTCAGCCAAGGATTATGCCAAACTCTATATCAGGGAGTTGGTTAGATTACACGGTGTTCCATTATCTATCATCTCAGACAGAGGTATCCAGTTCACCTCTTACTTCTATAAAGTGTTCTAAAAGGGTCTTGGCACCAATGTCCATCTCAGTACAGCTTTTCATCCTCAAATAGATGGTCAACCAGAAAGGACCATTCAGACTCTAGAAGATATGCTAAGGGCGTGTTCAGTCGATTTCAAAGGAAGTTGGGATGACCACTTGCCTTTGATTGATTTTTCATACAACAGTAGCTATCATTCCACTATTCAGATGGCTCTATTCGAAGCTCTCTATGGTAGGAGGCATAGATCCCTAATCAATTGGTTCAAAGTTAGTGAGGCCTCAGTCATAGGTCCTAACTTGGTATTCGATGCCTTAAAGAAAGTTCAGTTGATCAGAGAGAAACTTCGGGCTACTCAAAGTCGATAGAAGTCTCATATGGATGTTCATAGAAAGGATATCGAGTTCGAGGTCTATGACTATGTCTATCTTAAGATCTCTTCCATGAAGGGAGTGAAGAGGTTCAGTAAGAAAGGGAAACTCAGTCCCCGATATGTCGGTCCCTTCAGGATTCTCAGCCACTTTGGCAAGGTAGCTTATGAGCTTGAATTACCTTCAGATTTAGCCTCAGTTTATCCATTCTTTCATGTCTCTTTGCTCAAGAAGTACATAGGTGACCCAGCAGTTGTAGTCCTTTTTCAGAGCATTGATGTTTAGAACAGTCTCTCCTGTGAGGAAATTCCAATCAAAATCTTAGACTATTAGACTCGTATATTGAAGAATAAAGAAGTCCCTCTAGTTAAAGTTCTTTTGCAAAATCATTCCGTTAAGGGAGCTACTTGGGAAGAAGAAGAAGATAATTGTACCAAGTATCCTCACGTCTTCTGCCAATTTCGATCAAGCTCAAGGTAATAGTTCTCCTTAAGCTTATTCAGTTTCATGTTCATGTTCCCATTATAAACTTGGTATCTAATACTATTGAATGAATACTCAGTCATGCATTCATGTATCAGTTCGGCTATTAAAATCATGCATCAGATTTGCATTCTCATCTTGAGAAACTCAGTTTATCAGAACATTCAGTTATGCATTCATGTATCAGTTATCCATGCATCAGATATGCATGAGCTCAATATATTTAGTATGTCAGTCATGAAGTCATGTCTCAATTATTCATGTTCAGTTCATGTTCAGCTTGTCTTTTATTCCGTCTCAGTTGATTGTTATTCGAGAATGAATGTTCTAAAGGGGAGATATTGTAAGACCCCGTAAAATCCTAAGTCTAGAATTCAGCTCTTTAAGCTTCTCAAGCTCCAAGACTTGGAAAAATTTTGCAAGTGTTAAACACTAAGTCTCATTTTATACCTCCAAACTTCAGGGATTTATTTGACGACCTTCCTGACCTTCGTTTTTGGATTTTCAAGTTGTATTGTGATAGGGAAAGGTCGTAGTACATTTTGGGTAAGTTTTAGAATTTTTTGGAAAGCGTAACGGCGTGTTTGGATTTCCAAAATAGTAGCTTGGGGCGATAATCCCGCGTCACCCCAGCTAGAGCACCACTATAAGGCAGGCTCCGCCAAGTGGATAGTGCACTATAAGGCAGGCACCACCCCTTCGATCACCCAAGTCCAATTTTTCCAGTCCATCTTTGTGTCCTTGAGGGCATTTTGGTCAATTTTCATCCATATATAAGTCCCAAACACGGGATTGAGGCCCCGAATCATCTAATTTCACTACTTTTCATCAAAATTCACTCAAGAAACATCAAGAACAAGTCTAGGGTTCAATTGGGAGTTTCAAGTTTCAAGCAAATTCCACCGTAAATTCCACGAATTCTTAATCTAAGGTATGCGTAGGGTTCATCCATGGATTCCTTTCATCCGTGGAGTTCAAGAATCAATCTTTAATTACTAAATTATGATTTTTTTGTGGTGGTATAATTTTATACATGTTGGTGGTTATTATTTGTGTTGTAAAGTAGTATGTTGATATATTTTCATAGAGATTATGATCATGTTAGTTGGAACCCATGAATGTGATTTGTTTAATATGGTAAAGCTTATGAATATACCTATGCCTTAAAGAGTGCATGCAAGGTGTTTGATAAAATGCTTAAGATGCTAGAAAATCATGTTTCCATGGTTCCAAAGTATCTAAATGACAAGTAAATGTTAACTATTATAATTAAATATGAATTCCATGCTAGTGTAGTGTTGTTATTGTTGTGGTATGAAGCATTCATGATAATGGAGTTATACAATATGTACATGATATATATATATATATATATCCATGCACTCCCTATCATGCACAAGATGTTGAAAAACTATATGTGATATACTATCCCCTAGTGTGAACTCCAATCTTGTGATCAAGTCAGTCATGTGTGTCAGTTTCCTTCTATCGAGTCCTAGGGGTATTCGTACCCAAAAAATATAGCTATGTGCCTAGAATCATTTCATGTTTCACGAAACCCGAAATCAAGCCATGATTCAGTAGAAATCAGTCAGTCATGTGACTCAGGAAACCTCATAATCTCAATAAGTTATCAGATATATGTAGTATTCCACCAGTCAATGAAATACAGTAAACTCAGTACATGTCTATTCAGTTAATCATGTTCAGTCTCTTCAGATGGGAGTAGGAGTTAGCACCAAGTGAACCCAAGGATGGGAACACATACTGTCAGATGAGGGTATGATTCTTAGCAGTCTTCTTTGCATTCCATACCTATGTATCCAACATAGGTTAAGACATCAACACTGCCAGATGAGGGTTGATAAGGTGGCTTACCACTATCAGATGAGGTCCTCACCGTTCTCTTTTGGGAACACTGTCTGATGAGGGTTACCCACTATTTGTCCTTACTAGTGGCGCGACATTGACACCCCTCCAGTCAGGGCAGAGATTAGACCCCAGTTTATCCATAATGGCACATATAGGGCATGTTAGTTAAACAACAACCTCCCACAGTTTCAGACTCAGTCTTAGTAAAAAAACTCAAATAGTTCTTCAGATTTCAGTATACCAGGACTGTCAGATATAGTCAAATTTTGTTACTGTATAGAACTAAGATAGTTCCATCAGATTCAGGACTGTAAGATAGAGTTGCCCATGTCAAAACTGCAATATCAGTTATGTTAGTTACCAGTAAACCATGTATTAGCGTACAGATCTAGATATCACGTAATCATGATTCCAATTACTATGTATGTATGTTTGCACTCTCAGGTTCATATCAGTCAGTCAGTTAGCATTGTTCATGCATGTAAACCCTTTTACATTTAGCCTGCCTAACTCGTATACTAAGTACTTTCAGTTGTACAGACGCATTTATGCTATGGTTCTTTCTTTCATGTTACACCATAGGTTCAAAGACACAAGTTCCATATCAGCTGTAGCATTCTAGTCTCAAAGTTTCAGTGAGTCCTCACCCATTTGAGATGATATTATTTTATTTCATTTATTATTTCAGTTTAGTTTTGCCAGACGGAGTTAGTTGGAGACATATTCCTTCAACTCCTTATTTCAGACAGTATTTAAAGGCTTTCAGATTTACTTTAGATTTAATTTAGTTTTTAGTTGTTTTGGGTATTGTTACCCCATATAGATGTCATATTTTATCATATTCTTTATTCAGTTAAACCTTATGGCCTATTATTTATGTTTTTCACATTATTATGTCATATATTGCAGTATACAAATATAGATATCAGTCATGGGTTAGTTTGTGGTTCTACGGGGTCATAAGCACCTTGTAGCATTCTGGTTCAAAAAATTAGGGTGTTACAGTAACCCTCTACTGGCAGGTTTCCTAAACAAGAATGGTGATACCCTCTACTGGCAGGTAGAGCACCTCATCGACCCTCAACTGACAGGTTTGATGTCTCAATCTACGATGGCTACGTAGTTCTGGAATGTAAAGATTATTTCTAAGGATCACACCCTCTTCTAGCAAGTGAGCCCCCATCCTTGGGTTCACTCATTGTTGAATTCTACTCCCAACTGAAAGACAGTGAACTGTTATACTAGACTAAACTGGACTGAATTTACTGAGATTAGTGATTTTTCCTAAGTTTTGTAACTGACTGAATTCTAGTGATGTAATACCCCATACTTATTCCTAGCTAATTTCATTTAAAAAATGTCTAGAAATTGATTCTAAATTGAATGATAATTATTCTATAGGGATTTTCAAGAATTTCACTTTCTGTCATGTGGTAAATTCAATAAGCTTTCCATTGATATAAGATTCATCCAAATCCAATAACCGGGTTAGAAGTTACGACTCTTTTAAGTTCCCATCATAAAACAGTGACATATTAGTTAGTGGCACGCCGCGCCACAAGAGTAAATGGAATTTGGTAAATTCCAGTAGGGGTCCGCAATTATGATGCGTCGTGTTTAGAATTGTCCTATTCCAGTCTCTTAGCGCAATTTCCTTCGTGTTGCCCCAAAGTTCTTGGTTAAAAAAAAAGGGCAACGCGATGGCTCCGCATCGCGCCATCCCTCAGCTTCCTAATTTTCAAATTCCAGTGACACAGCGCGATAGCGCCACATCGCGCTAGGGGTTCAGTTTGAGAAAATTTTATTAAAATTAAATGACATGTTCAGGGTTAAAAAGGTCAACTTTCCACCCCTATTTAAGCCCTTTAACACATGATTCAACAACTTTTCACCCAAAATACACTCTCTTCTCTCAAAAACCTCTCAAGAACAAGCTAGGGTTTTCATAGAAGATCCAATTCCAAGAAAGTTTCACCATCAATCTTTACGAAATCACGAACTAAGGTATGCATAGTGTTTATTCATGGACTCCTTTCGTCCATGAAGCCCAAGATTCCTTTTTCTAAATTCAAGTTTATGGATTTTCTTATGAATTTTATGATTGGGCTGCTCATGTTCATGTGGATAATGTGAAATTGAATTCTACTCTATGTTGGGTGAAGAATTCTATGTGGGTTAAATTATTATAGATATAGATTCATACAAACCTATCACTAAACCCTTAAATGATGAAATTAGAATTAAACCATGATATTTAACTATTGTACAATGATGTTTACATGTACCATGTCTACAATATGTTTGATTACAAGCCTAGATGAAGGAAAAGTGCCTAAATAGCATGATACAATGAAATCCCCATGTATGTACAAGTTATGCCTATCACATGTTTTGATGAAATGCTTCTATAAATTTAATATGGACTATGATATTAGTTATATGTTCAAGTAAGTTATGCTTGGTCAGTTTCCTTCCATCGAGTCCTGGGGGTACTCGTGCCAGAAACATTAGCTGTGTGCCTAGAGCCATGTTATGTTTTCACGATACTCTCAGTCAAGATATGATCCTTAGACTTCAGGCAGTCTTATAACTCAGGAAATCTCAATAATCTCATGAACTCAGTCAGTTGTTAGATATCAGTAGTATTCTGTCAGTCAACAGAATTCAGTAACTCAGCCCATGTTTAGTTCAATAAATCATGTTCTGAGTCTATTCAGATAGGAGTAGGAATTAGCACCGAGTGAACCTAAGGATGGGAACACACACTATCAGATGAGGGTGCGATTCTTAGAAGTCATCCTTGCATTCCAAAACTATATAGCCAACATAGGTTGAGACATCAACACTATCCGGTGAGGGTTGATGAGGTAGTTAAGAACTGTCAGATAAGGTCCTCAACATTCTTATACAGGGGACACTATCAGATGAGCGTCACCTACAGCTTGTCATTACCGGTGGCGCGGTATTGATACCCTTCCAAATGGGGTTATAGTTTGGACCCTAATTCATCCATAATGGCGTATCAGAGGCATGCCGGGATTGGTAACTACTTCCCATAATTTCATGTTATAGAATTAGGACAATCAGATATAGTAAATCACTCTCAGTAATAGAACTCAGATAGTTCTTTATATTTTAGGACTGTCAGATACAGGCAACTTAGATACAATATGGAACTCAGATAGTTCCAGCAGATTCAGTACTGTCATTTATAGTCACTCATGTTATCAGTTATATTCAGATTTAGTAATCATGTCATTACATTATTAGTGTCAGTTATTATGTCTCGTGCATGTATTCTCATGCCTATGATAGTTAGTCAGTTTTTATTATTGTTCCTGCATATGAACCCCATGAATTTAGCCTACCTCACATGCATACCAGTACATTCAAAGTACTGATGCATTTGCGCTATGGCGTCTTATACCATAGGTTCAGAGACATGAGCTTCAGAGCAACAATAGATTCCAGATATCCGTAGACAGAGTTAGAAGTGAGTCCTCATATTTTGAAGACATGATTATTTTCCTTATTTTATCTCATTAATTAGTTTATTAGTTGGAGTTAGTTAGGGACATATCCCATCAACTCTTCACTTAGATAGTTCAGTAAGTTAGAGGCTTTCTAGACTATCATGTTTTATACTTCAATATGTTCAATTTTGTTTTGGGTATTCTATTACCCTACAAAGATGTTATATCATTCAAATCATGTTCAATATTAACCCTTATGGACTTTTAGTTCATGTTTCTGCCTTATAAAGTATTTTATGCAATATACAGGTACAGATATCAGTCATGGGTTAGCTTGTGGTCCTTCGGGGTCATGAGCACCGCGTAGCATTTTGGGTTCCAGATTTGGGACGTTACAAACTTGGTATCAAAGACTAAGGTTTAATAGAGTCCTAGGAAGTCTGAAATCCACTTCTAGTAGAGTATTGTACATGGATGTGTTGCGCACCACATTTATGTGCAAGATCCTATAAGATATTTTAAGAATAGTTTCCCTTCTTTTGGTATTCATGTCATTCCAGTGAGCATAATCTCAACTCAATCTCTCAGTCTAATCTATTTTCCCCTTTCTTCTATAGAACATGCCACCTAAAATAAGAAACAAAAATCAGTCAGCCCCTCAGTCCGAAGATCCTTTGGGCGATCATGTTTCTCATGCGGTACTCTTGCTCAGTCAGTTGTCGATCGAAATAAATGGCCAGCAGTCATTTTGGCCAACCCAGTGGCCAATTCAACCGCAGCTAGGATTCTAGACTTTACCCGAATGAATCCTTCATCCTTTCTCGGGTCTAAGATAGATGAGGACCCTCAGGAATTTATTGATCAGGTTCAGAAGGTGACAAATATCATGGGGGTGACTACTATTGAGAGTGATGAACTAGCTGCATACCAGTTGCAGGATGTAGCTCATACTTAGTTCAAACAGTAGAAGTCAGAGAGGTCAGATGATACAGGTTCTTTAGAGTAGAAGGAGTTTTTCACTATATTCTAAGATTCTTTCCCTAAGATCTTAGAAAGGCTAAAGTACTAGAATTCATCAACCTCAGGTTGCAAAATATGATGGTGAAAGAGTATTCTCTTAAACTTACTCAATTAGCCAGATATACCCCTCATGTGGTTGCAGATAATAGAGCCAAGATGAGTAAGTTCGCTTTAGGGGTAAATGATAGTTTGGTAAATGTGTGCAGATCTAATATGCTAAATAGTGACATGACTTTATCCAGGCTTATGACTCATGCTCAGTAGATAGAGAAGCAAAAGATTAAGTAGAGGGAGAAGCAGCATAAGAGAGAGAAGATAGGTAGTTTCAACTTTGCTCAGCCTAAATCAAAAGAAGGAAACTGTTTCCAGTTTCATCCTAAGTCATTAGTTCCCGCCCCTTCTTCATCCAGTGCTCCAGTTCTTAAGTTCATGGAGGGTAACAGAGATAGAGCACTAGGCTCTAAGTCTCAAGGTAGTGTTAGCAATGCCCAAACTAATCCCCTTTGTCAGACTTGTGGTAATAACCACAAAGGTGCTTGCAGAGCTAGTAGCGATGCTTGTTTCAGTTGTGTCAAGCTAGGCTATAGAATTAGAGACTGCCCTCAATCAGGTTATCAGAGTCATCTCCTCTCCTCATCTCAGTTTGGTCATTCGAATCAGTAGGGTGCTACCACTATTTCTACTAGTGAGAAACACCCAAATCATCTCTATGCTTTTCAGTCCTGACAAGATCACAAAAATTCTCCTGATGTAGTTACTGGTACGTTACAGATCTTTCAAGTGCATGTTTATGCTTTTCTAGATCCAGTAGCTTCTTTGTTTTTTGTTACTCCCTATATAGTAGGTGATTTTGAAATCAATCCCGAAATCTTTGCAAGCCCTTTTCAATCTCTACCTTAGTGGGTAAAACCATCATAGCTCGGCGGGTATACAGGAACTGCCCGATTATGATATTTCAGAAAGTCACTTCAATAAACTTAGTCAAATTAGAGATGACTAATTTTGATGTCATTCTCGGCATGGATTGGATTTATTCCTGCTATTCTATGTCGACTACAGAAATAGAATAGTCCAGTTTAGTTTTTGAATGAACCCGTCCTTGAGTGGAAGGGTAGTTCTTCAGCATTTAGAGGTTAGCATGTTTCCTACCTTTGGGCACAAAAAATGATATCTAAAGGATGTGTCAATCATCTTGTTCGAGTTAAGGACACTAGTTCCAAAACTCCCACTTAAATCAGTTCCAGTTGTAGTTGAATATTCAGATGTCTTTCCCGAAGATCTTCCAGGAATCCTTCCTGAAAGGGAAATAGACTTCGACATTGAACTTCTTCTAGATACTCAGCCTATATCTTTTCCGCCATACAGAATGGCACCAGCAGAACTCAGAGAACTAAAAGAACAATTGAAGGATCTCTTAGATAAGGGATTCATCAGGCCCAGCATTTCCCTATGGGGCGCTCCAGTGTTATTCGTGCTCAAGTAAGACAGCTCTTTTACGATGTGCATAGACTACCGGCAACTTAATAAGGTCACAGTCAAGAAAAATTATCCTCTACCCAGAATCAATGACTTATTTGACCAACTTTAGGGTGGCAGTTATTACTCTAAGATAGACCTCAGATTCGGCTATCATCACCTCAGAGTCAGAGAATGTGACATTCTAAAAACAACTTTCCATACTTGGTATAGTCACTTTGAATTCCTAGTCCTGCCATTTGGTCTTACCAATGACCCAACAGCTTTTATGGACTTGATGAACCATCTGTTCAAGCAGTACTTGGACATGTTTTTCATAGTCTTCATAGATGATATTCTGGTCTATTCCCGCAGTGAGAATGATTATGTAGACCATCTCAAAACAGTACTTCAGGCTCTCAGAGATCATCAGTAATTCACCAAATTCAGTAAGTGCAAATTTATGCTAAGGTTAGTAGAATTCCTTGGTCATATCATTTTTGGTGATGGCATTAGAGTAGATTCTTAAAATACCGAAGCAGTAAGAAACTGGCCCAGACCTGTCTCTCCATCAGATATCAGGAGTTTCTTAGGTTTGGCTGGCTATACAGATGGTTTGTTGAGGGATTTTATTTTATTGCATCCCCTATGTCCAGATTGACTTAGAAAAAAGTCAAGTTTTAGTGGTCAGATCCTCGCGAGAAGAGTTTTCAGGAGTTGAAAACTCAACTAACCTCAGCTCTAGTTTTAGCTCTCCCAGATGATTCAGATTGGTTTGTAGTTTATTGTGATACATCTAGAGTAGGTTTGGGTTGTGTCCTCATGTATCATGGTAAGGTCATAGCCCACGCCTCCAGAAAGCTTAAATCTCATGAAAGGAATTATCCTACTCCTGATCTTGAGTTAGAAGTCGTAGTCTTTGCCTTGAATATTTGGAGGCATTATCTCTACGTAGTTCATGTAGATGTCTTCATAGATCATAAGAGTCTTTAGTATGTCTTTTATCAAAAAGATCTCAATCTTCATAAGAAGAGGTGGTTAGAGCTCTTCAAAGATTATGACATGAGTCTCCTTTACCATCCGGGCAAGGCCAATGTAGTGGCCGACGCTCTCAGTATACTATCCATGGGTAGTGTTTCTCATGCTAAGGATAGTAAGAAAAAGTTAGCTCAACAAGTCCATCAGCTTGCCAGACTAGGCATTCACTTAGTTGATACAGAAGAGGGTGATATATGGGTTCAGAGTAGTTCAGAATCATCTCTAGTTTCCAAGGTGAAAGAAAAGAAAGATAGATATCCCAGCCTTGTAAAGTTGAAAGATTCAGTCCAAGATAAAAAACTAGAGGTTTTCTTCCAAGGAAGAGATGGTGTTTTGCATTGTCAGGGTCATCTTTGTGTTCTAGGTATAGATGACTTATTGTAGTGAATTCTTACAAAAGCGCATGGTGCACGCTACTCTATTCATCCAGTGGCTATAAAGATGTACCGCGACTTGTGGGAAATCTATTGGTGGAGTGGGATGAAGAGAGACATTGCAGAGTTTGTCGCTAAGTTCTCTACATGTCAGCTGGTTAAGATAGAGCATCAGAAGCCTACTAGGTCCATACACGAGTTCAGTATTCCTACTTAGAAGTGGTAAGTTATGAACATGGACTTTGTTACAGGTTTGCCTCAAACTTGTCATTAGCATAATTCAGTCTGGGTCATTATAGACAGAATAACCAAATCAGCTCATTCCTTCCAGTTTATACCTCTTATTCAGCTGAGGATTATGCCAAACTCTACATCAAGGAGTTGGTCATATTTCACGGTGTTCCGTTGTCCATTATTTCAGACAGAGGTACCTAGTTCACCTCTCATTTCTAGAAAGCATTCCAAAAGGGTGTTGGTTCCCAAGTTCATCTTAGTACAGTCTTTCATCCTCAGACAGATGGTCCAAAAGAAAGGACTATTCAGAAGTTAGAAGATATGCTAAGGGTATATGTAATCGATTTCAAGGAAATATGGGATGGCCACTTACCTTTGATTGAGTTTGTATACAACAACATCTATCATTCCAGTATTCAGATGGATCCATTCGAATCTCTTTATGGTAGGAAATGTAGATCTCTAATTGGTTGGTTTGAAGTTAGTGAGGCCTCAGTTATAGGGCCTGACTTGGTATTCGACACCTTAGAAAAGTCCAGTTGATTAGAGAAAGACTCCGGTCTTCTCAGAGCCGACAGAAGTCTTATGCAGATGTTCGTAGAAAAGATCTCGAGTTTGAGATGGGTGATCATGTCTATGTAAAGATCTCTCCCATGAAGGGAGTGAAGCAGTTCGGCAAGAAAGGAAAACTTAGTCCCCGATATATCGGTCCCTTCAAGGTTCTCAGTTGACTCAGCAAGGTAGCTTATGAGCTCGAATTGCCTTTAGATCTGGCCTCAGTTCATCCAGTCTTTCATGTCTTTTTTCTTAAGAAGTGCATAGGTGGCCCATCAGTTGTAGTACCTATTCAGAGCATTGATGTTTAGAACACTCTATCTTATAAAGAGATTCCATTCAAAATCTTAGACTATCAGACTCATAGATTGAGGAACAAAGAAGTCCCTCTAGTTAGGTTCTTTGGAAAAATTAGTTCGTCGAGGGAGCTACTTGGGAAGCAGAGGCAGACATGCGTACCATGTATCCTTACATCTTCTTTTCCAACTCAGATCAAGCTCAAGGTAACAGTTCTCCTTAAGCTTACTCAGTCTTATGTTCAGTGTTCATCACAAAATTAGTATACAGTTTCATGCTCATGTTCCCATTATAAATTTGGTATCAAGTACCATTGCATATTCAGTCATGCACTCATGTATCAGTTCATTTATGAAATTATGCATCAGACCTGCATTCTCATTATGTGAAACTTAATTTCTTAGAACACTCAGTCATGCATTCATGAATTAGTTACATATGCATCAAATATGCTTGTTCAGTATTATATGTTCAGCTTGTTAGCCATGTCAGTCATGAGATAATGTTCTAGTTATTCATGTTCAGTATGTATGTCAGTGGTCTTTTCTCCCCTCTCAATCAGTCTCATTCAAGGATGAATATTCTCTAGGGGGAGATAGTGTAATACCCCATACTTTTTCCAGCTAATTTCATCTCAAGAATGCCTAGTATTAGCTTCTAAATTGAATGATGGTTATTCCATGAGGAATTTTCAAGATTTTTACTTTCTTTCATGTGGGAAATTCAATAAGCTTTCTATCTATATAAGATTCTCCCAAATCCAATAACTAGGTCAGAAGTTACGACTATTTCAAGTTTCCATCGTAAAATAGCACCATATTAGCCAGTGGCGCGCCGTGCCACAAGAGGAAATGTAATTTGGAAAATTCCAGTAGAGGTCCACGATAATGGCATATCGCGCCAGGGTACAAATTTAGGATTGTTCTTTTCCAGTGTCTTAACACGATTTCCTCCGCATCGCGCCAAAGTTTCAGGTCAAAAAAGAAGGGGCAATGCAATGGCTCTACATTGCGCCATCCCTCAATGTCCCAAATTTAAAATTCCAGTGACACAGTGAGATAGCACCGCATCGCGCCAGGGGTTCAGTTCGAAAAAATTTTACTGAAATTAAATAACGCATCCAGGGTTAAAAGAGCAACTTACCACCCCTATTTAAGCCCTTTAACACGTGATTCAACCACTTTTCGCCCAAAATACACTCTCTTCTCTCTATAAACTCTCAAGAACAAGTTATGGCTATCACATGTTTTGATGAAATACTTCTATAAATGTGTTATGGATTATGATGTTAGCTATATATTCAAGTAAGTTATGCTTGGTCAGTTTCCTTCCATATAGTCATGGGGGTAATCGTACCCGAAATATTAGCTATGTGCCTAGATCCATGACATATTTTGACGATACTCTCAGTCAAGCTATGATCCTTAAACTTTAGATAGTCTTATGACTCAAAAAATCTCCATGATCTCTTGAACTCAGTCAGTTGTCAGATATCAGTAGTATTCCGTCAGTCAACAGAATTTAGTAACTCAGCCCATGTTCAGTTCAGTAAATCATGTTCAGAGTTTATTCAGTTGAGAGTAGGAATTAGCACCGAGTGAATCCAAAGATGGGAACACACACTATCAGATGAGGGTGTGATTCTTAGAAGTCATCCTTGCATTCCAGAACTATGTAGCCAGCATAGGTTGAGACATCAATACTGTTCGGTGAGGGTTGATGAGGTGGATAAGCACTGTCAGATAAGGGCCCCATCGTTCTATTATAGGGGATACTATTAGATGAGGGTTGCCCATAGCTTGTCCTTACCGCTGGCGCAGTATTGACACCCTTCCAGTTGGGGTTACAGATTGGACCCCAACTCAGCTATAATGGCATATCAGGGGCATGTCGGTTAGATAACTACTTCCCACAGTTTCATGTTACAGAATTAGGACTGTCAGATATAGTCAATCAGTCTCAGTAATAGAACTTAGATCGTTCTTCAGATTTTAGGACTGTTAGATACTGTCAACTCAGATATAGTATGGAACTTAGATAGTTCCATCAGATTCAGGGTTGTCAGATACAGTCACTCATATTATCAGTTATATTCAGATTCAGTAATCATGTCATCACAGTATTAGTGTTAGTTGTTATGTCTCATGCATGTATTCTCATGCTCATGATAGTTAGTCAATTATTATTGTTCATGCATATGAACCCTATGCATTCAGCCTACCTCATATATATACCAGAACATTCAAAGTACTAACGCATTTATGCTATGGTTTCTTATACCATAGGTTTAGAGACACGAGCTCCAGAGCAACAGTAGATTCCAGATATCTGCAGACAAAGTTAGAAGTGAGTCCTCATCTTTTGAGGACACGATTATTTTCCCTATTATCTAATTAATCAGTTTATTAGTTGGAGTTAGTTGGGGACATGTCCCATCAACTCCTTACTCAGAAAGTTCAGTAAGTTAGAGGCTTTCTAGACTATCATATTTCAGACTTCAGTATGTTCAGTTTTGTTTTGGGTATTCTATGACCCCACACAGATGTTATATCATTTAGATCATGTTTAGTATTGAACGTTATGGCCTTTCAATTCATGTTTTCGCATTATAAAGTATTTTATACAGTATACAGGTACAAATATCAGCCATAGGTTAGCTTGTGGTCCTTTGGGGTCATGAGCACCATGTAGCATTATAGGTACCAGATTTAGGGCGTTACAACTAAGTTCTGTAATGGACAGAGAGTACTACTGATCGTGACATGAGTAATACTATTTTGTAACTTACACTGGCTCTAAATAAACAGCTAAGTTATCAGGTATTAAATAACCCCAGGGCTTGATAGCATAAAAATTAAAGAAAATCATAATCTCGAATAACATAACAATGTTCACTTGGTCATAATTCATTTATAGAGACATTCCATCAAACACTTGTAATGCATTAACTTGTACATGAATGGGGAATACCTGTTAGCATGCTATAATGGCATTATTTCATTCTCATTGACAATTTAACAAACATATAAGAAGCATACTTGGTTCATCAAATTATAAGCACTTAGGGTTAACATGGTTACAACAATCAACTTGCAAATTGAAGGGTTTATCATGAATATCATGTAATTCAACACATACTAGAATCAATTCTTGGAACTTGTGATTTAAGTCATGGATTAAAACTCAAACAACATCATGAACATTAATTCAATCTAATTCAAATATGAAAATCATAAATCATAAATATTATATTTTGAAAAAGGATTATTGACCTCCATGAAAGGTAAGGATCCATGGATGAACATCTAACATACCTTAATTTGATGAGTTCTTGGAGAAATTCTTGGGATTGACCTTGATTCTTGAGAGCTAGGGTTTGTTTTATTAAGAGAGAATTATCTTTTGATTTTGAGAAAGTGAATAATGAAGGGTTTTACACATTTTTAGGGCTTAAATCCCACATCTAGGCGGAATAAAATCATGGGAAAAGACTGTTTTAACCCTGGTACATCTTTAATTTTGTGAGAAATTTTCCTAATCTGGACCCTTGGCACGACATGCCACTATCTCGCTAGGCCACTAGAAAATGATGACTGGGAAATTTCATGGTGACGCGATGCGGTGGTATTGCGTTGCCACTTTGTTGTGAACTAGAAGTGCACCGCGATGCCATGGAATCGCATTGGTACACTGGAAATTGGAAATTGTGAACAGGATCTATGGCCCAACGTGCCAATATTGTGGAGCAACACTGGAAATTGACAATTTCTATTTTAACACACTCTGCAACGCCTACTTACCTGAATGATGATGTTTATCAATTGAAACTTAAAATTGCCATAACTTCTTACCCCGATTGGTGGATTTTGACAAATTTTATATCATTGAAAAGCTAATTGAATTTCCTACACATTGGCAGACTCAAATCTGAAAATTATTGAGTATGTCAAAATTTTTTTTTAGGATAACCCATGTACAGAGGGTTAATCTAGGCTAGGAAAATATGGGGTGTTACAGGTGTACTCTTGTCAGCTTTACCAATGGATGGCTTGTCAACTTCATTGTATTTATCTTGTTTCTTCACATTAAAAAAATATAAAAAAAAATATCAAGATCAATATTAAACTAACTATTTATAATTGCACGACATATGTATATATGATTATAAATATCATGATTTGAAAAGTACATAATATAACTATAAAAATTCAGTACACATTGCATATGTATTTATTCAAATACAACTGTATATGTAGAATATCTATTTAACACATAATGTGTTATACATATTATCAAATGCAAATGTATATAAGAATATACATATTAGCATTTAGAAAAATACATATTACCAAATAAAAAAAAGACACTATTTTATATATATATATATATATATATATATATATTTATCTTAATTCATAAAATACATATGATGTATATGTATTCAACATAGCAAATTATTTTTTAATATTATTGTACCTTGATCTTAGTTATTACATTCATTATCTGATCACACCTTGATGATTCTAGGCCATGGATGGATTTCATCTCTTAACGAACCTGACTCAAAATAAATAAATTATTAATAAAAAACAAATCAAATCATAAACACAAATTACCTTAGTGCAAAGCTTTTCAAATACTTTCTTTGAAACAACATCATCTTCATCTCCATAACTAAACAAAGACGAATCGGCATAAAAGTTATAGTCCTGACAGAAAGCTTCTTTGCAACACGAGGTGGACAGGTCCTTTTTGGTGTCCGCTCATCCAAACCTTTATGTTGGTGCTTTAACTTTTTCTTGACAGGTGAAGTGGATGAATCGCCATGATGTTTTCTTTTTCGGTGAATGAATATTTTTGTGTATGTGGCGGATCCTGGAAATCATCATCCGAATTAACCTCATCATCTTTATGACTTACACCTGCAAGAAAATCCTTCTTGGGTATCCGAAAGGATGAAATCTCCTTTCGTGTTGGCTTAATATTCTTAAAAGAAACCTACAATTTATATTACATAAGACGAAAAAGTACTATAGATGGTAACACCAGTGACAGTAGGAATATAAATCACTGACATTACAAAACATTTAACCTTTACATAAATGCATAAGCATTGACAAATTATATTTTGTATATAAACATATACAAAAATAGTAAATGTATTTACAAATAATCAACATAAAGAACAAAAGATATAAAGGAAACTGACCTTGACATCTGCATTATTAAACATGCTTTCCATAAAAGATTCGTATCGTGGACAGGGAGCATTTGTTTTCCAATTCAAAAGATGGGGAATTTAATTGTCCACCTCTGAAGCAACATTATGAGAAACAATGGAACAAGACTCGCACAACCAAATTTGAATGGCCAGAGGCATTCCACGTAGCATATAAAACTTTCATTTTGGTTTGAGCTTTTTATTATGCAACAGACCCCCAAGGATAATCATTGTAGCGACCACTCTCAACCAAATAAAAATATAGATTTGGAATAACTACATTATGAACAGCAGACAACAAAAATGTATGAATAAAATAGAGATTAGGAAAATTCACGGCATCTTCACCATTGTCTTTCCCCCAAAATTTTCCAAAAAAAGCAGTAAATAATTATCTTTTTTAAATATACTTGGCACCGTCAAAATATTGCTCGATAACTATATTTGGAAGATCCTCATCAAACACAAAATTGTCCTTGTTTTGAAACACAATTCAAACCAGTAACCACAATAAACTCTCTAGGACTGAAATGAAAATTTGTGTCCTTCACACGAATTACTATGGCATTTGCAGTACTTTCCTTAGTCTCAAGTGACATAATACATATTCCAAACTACACTTGGACCACACAAATCTTTTTCTTCATAAAGATAGAAAATATTCTATTATTACAAAAGATCTTGTACTGATTCTTCGTTAAAATTGACTTAATACCATCTTCAATGTCATTGACAGTGTGACATCCTATATGTGAAGCAAATTTGGGCAATACTCTAGCCATGTATATCTAATCACGCAAAACCTATACACCACAAAATTATAATTATATGTCAAAACAATGACATATATGTATTTATGAAATACAACTTAAAGTTACATTATCCCTATTTTATATACAAAAAACTATCATATGTATTTTGTGAATATATGACTGGTTCATATTTAAGTTATCAAATATCAAAATACAAACATCGACATCGTCTTATGAATAACAAATACAACTAAACAAAAAACGAATACAAATCTAACCGGTAACAAATACATTTCACATGATTTCAAGCAAACTAAATATATATGTATTTTATTTATACATAACTATGATAAAAATCATGCTTATCAAAAAGAAAGAAGTAAATGTCTTTTTCTAAATCAAATGAATAACAAATACAACTTAAAATCAAATACAAATCTTAGCAGTAAATAAACCCAAAACATATCTAAATTGTAGCATATATATACTTTACATGTCAAAACTGTTCCAGTTATGTATTTATAGAATACATATTATACTAATATTAAAACATATACATATTTATTTTCTGAATACAATATATATTTTAAGTAACCAGAATATAATAGAACTGAACATCAAATACAAACCTTATCAGTGACATACAAATATCTTACACATATCTTAAATACAAATACATATCCAACGTGTACAAAATACATAAAATATACAATTCTTATCTATAACCAACCTTTGCACAAAATATAAATCTTACATATAACAGATATAAAATAAATACAATTAGAGACTACAATTCCATATATTAACAACACAATAGAGACTAAAATTTCAAATCTTAAAGAAACAGAAAAATAAATACACACCTAATAAATTGTTTATATAAAATACATCTATGAACATTTTTTCAAGAAAATATAAAATTTTACAAATAGAATCATCCTCCTCCACTTTCTCTTCTTCGGATTCAAAATTAGATGAAACAAGACATGAAATTTTACTAGATTCACCTTTTTCATCTAGCTTTCTCTTTTTCATCAATTTTTGAATTTTTTTTGGGTTTTGGGGATGAAGGTTTTCTCAAACCTTTCCATTTTATTTTTTCCACAATATTTTCTGGATTGTTATGGTGCTTCAATCTCACTTCTTCACTTCTAACACCTCTCTTAGGCTGAATATTAGTAGAGCCTAAGTTAAAATCTTCATGTTGAGTTAACCTAAGACTAAACGATGGTAGTTCATTGGAAACTAAATTCATTGGTTGAATACCCCTAACTAAACTACTATGATTTGCATGTTGTGCCATTATATTGGAAATTCAAAGATTTCAATACACTTATAAAAAAAATATCAAACCCTAATAGACCAAATAGCAGAAGAAGAATGAAAAGTTTGAAAAAAAAATCGACAATAAAATATATAAAAGATTTTATATGGAAAATATAACATGCATTAACTGAAAAAAAACTTATCTTAATAGTTAGATGCAATGTTTATCAAGACTGAGGAGAGAAAAAATCAGAAATTGAAAAAAAAAGTTGGAGAAAATTGAAATTGGTATATGGCAAAAAAAGAAGAAGGTAAAAAATGAGTTAAAGTCACGCATTTTTCCCTAAAGAAGGTAAAATATTGCTAGGTTTGTTATAAGTTGTAATTTTGAGAAACTATTGCTATTAATTGTAATTAATGTCTTAAGGTTGCTAGTTTGTGTAATTTATCCTTTATTTTATGACTTAAACATATATATATATATATATA
This sequence comes from Capsicum annuum, assembly GCF_002878395.1. Taxonomy (NCBI): domain Eukaryota; kingdom Viridiplantae; phylum Streptophyta; class Magnoliopsida; order Solanales; family Solanaceae; genus Capsicum; species Capsicum annuum. Next base: position 12,315,930 of record NC_061118.1, on the reverse strand, counting down.
CCAGTTTTACTTATTACATGAACCCGCATATACTCAGTATGGACCATATATACATTTGTGTAGCTATGTTATTTCATAATGTAGGTATCGGTTGTAACTTACAACATGATGATCAGGAAGTTCACAGCTACCAACCAGTAGGCGATGAGTTCTCTTAATTCAAGGACTCAAGTAAATTTGTAGATTTAATATTTTATTTTTATACATTTTTAATGATTAGGGATAGTTGGGGGTCATGTCCCAGCTACCTATAGCCAGTATTAGTGCAAGCTTTAGGACATTCAATTAGAGTTGATGGATTAAGTTTTAGTTTACTTTTTTATAACCAGTGTTGTGAGTGTTTGTCGTGACCCAAAAGCTAAGGATCAGGATGACACTTGTCTAGGCAAGCATTGACAAGTAAGCCCGTCATCCAAACTAATATGAATTGAGAAGAAAAATAATATCAAACCTACGGCAAGACGCCTAGAGCAGATTTCAACCACACACATATATAGTAAAGTAGAGATACATAATTAATGATACCAAACAATATCCAAAAACTTGGTGTCACAGTATAAAAACATAACTAGTACAACTCTAGATCAAAATACATAAGTTATCCAAATTAGTAACAACTTTTTCTTTGAATACAAATAAAGACATAGTCTAAATAAAGAAAGGTAGTAGTCAACTCTAGATGCATAAAATCAACCACTACCTTGAAAATCTCAAACTATCGCTCGAATCAACCACTGTGAAGCGCACATGACCCTTGATTTGCACCAAAAGGGCCCAATAGAGGTGAGTAGGATCTGGTTGTACTCAGTGGTAGCATAGGCCGACTGAGCAAAGTAGAAAATAAATCATTCAAAAGACACACTAAGGGAAGGCCACCTCCAACAAAAAAATGTCCAAAATGATAGGCCACACCATTTCTACTAACAATTTTATAATAATCAGATATACCATAGCAATTACGACAAAGGGATACAAGTATACAGAGCTTAAACATACAAGTACAAAGGAAGAAATACACATAGATAGGTATACATCAGCAGAGCTAAAGCAAGACAAATAAATGTACAATGTAAATAAAATGCAATAGAGATGTCGATGATAATGATAATGATGATGTAATGAATGAGGTTGTCACACAACCTCTAAATAAGCCTACGAAGCTAAAGCTTCCCTACATAGGATCCATGAGGGGTTCGTCAACCCTTATACAACCAATATCTAATATCAATATCAATAACTCCTTTTCGACATATCTATTGGTAGAGTGTATTTAAAATTATCACATTTTCTGTCAAAAAAAGTTAGTGCTTCCAGTATTTCAATGGTGGTACCAATATTTCATGAATGTAAATAATATGAGGATGTATTGCTCATAACTTACCAAAATGAGTATTTCTATGTCCGATCAATATAGCAACTAAGTGAGCCAAATATCCACTCAATATTTCTAGCCATACATAAAATCTAACATAATACATACGCTAATAGAATAAAAATACATTAAATTAAATTATTGATACCATATTTGTCTTTTTCATAAAATAAGATCTACTTAATTTCCCATAAACTAGGCCAACAATATCACATAGTACCCACATGGTTACACATAGAAAATAATGTT